>NC_067142.1:19781211-20071211 GCF_903995435.1 Acomys russatus
CCCTCCCCCCCTCCCCTCCCCCTCGCCCCCCTTCCTTCCCCAACCCCTTACATTCCCCTCCCTCTTCCCCTCTCCGTCCCTTTTCCTTCCCCACCCCTCCCCCTCCCCTCTCCCTACCATCCCCCTCTCCCTCCCCCTCCCTTCCCCTTTCCTTCCCCACCCCTCCCCCTCTTCCTCCCCCTCTCCCTCCCCCTCTTCCTCCTCCTCCCCTCCCCTTTCCTTCCCCGCCCCTCTCTCCCTCCCTTCCCCCTTTCTTCCTCCTTCCTTCTTTTCTTTTCTTTTTTTTTTTGGTGCCCTGGTGGACTCACACTGATAGAAAGACTAGGCACAGGTGCCCCTAAGCAGCAACAATGTCAAGGGCACCTATTTAGAGCAAAGATTGCCAGACTGTGGCCTTGGGCCAGGACCATCTTCCCCCAACCTTTGCAAACGAAGCTTTATTGGGACATAGCCAAGTCCATTAGCACCACAAGGCTGCTTCTGTGTGATAGGGACCGGGTGGTGGAGTAGTTGCCAGAGACTGTGTGGCCCTTTGAGCCTAAAATATTGACTGTCTGTCTCTTAATAGAAAGTGCTTGCTGTCAGCTGGGTAGAGGGGACAGCAAACAGGTGGCACTGCCAGGCTCCAAGGCGGGGAAAGTTAGTTTGACCCAGGATAGAGAGCTGGGATGTTCCTGGGCTCTGAGTCCTCTGGGGGCACTGGACAGCTGGAGACGTTAAAAGCCAAGGGAACAAGGGTCACAGAAAAATTCCTGGGAGTTGGGGTCATGCAGGGGTCAAATCTCATGGACATGGAATTGGGGCTGAAGGTCACTTGGTACTGAATAGGACAAATCTTTCTGCCAGGACACTGCACACAGTCAACCTGTGCCTTCCTGGGCTCCCACGTACCCGTGTAGGCATCGCTAGAACAGACAGGCACCCTCAGTGGTGAGGGCCTCTCTGTGCCAAGTTTTTTTTTTTTTCCCAAGACAGGGTTTCTCTATGTTATCTTGGCTGTCCTGGACTCGCTTTGTAGACCAGGCTGGCTTTGAACTTACAGCGATCTGCTTGCCTCTGCCTCCCAAGTGCTGGTATTAAAGGCGTGCGCCACCACGCCCAGCTCTGTGCCAAGTTTTAAACAGGAAGAAAGATCATAATGTAGTGGTTTGGGGCATGGATTTGAGATCTGGGATTACATACTGACAGGTTGACCCAAGACTGTGAAATTCCACAGATCTCTCTCTTTTTTTCTTTTTTCTTTTCTTTTTAACAGAGTCTCATATAGCTCAGGCTGGCTCCAACTTCCCTAAATAGGCCAGAGTGATCTAGAACTCCTGTCCCTCTGGCTCCGCCTTCAAAGTGCTGGAATTACAGGCATGCTACACCAAGCCTGATGTGTGTGGTGCTGAGACTTGTACTCAGAGCTTTGAACCTGCTAGGCAGGCTTTCTAATGATCTCTTTCTCCCTTTAGGAAGAGCGTGATCCAGTCCTACCAACCTGCCACTCCCTATTCCCCCTTCCCAGCCCCCAGAACGGCTCCCAGGCACAGCATTTCATTTTATCTCATTTCAGTTTATTAGGAAGGGTCTCGTGTCACCCAGGCTGGCCTCAAACTCCTTATGTAGCTGAGGTGACTGTGAACATCTAATCCTCCTGCCTCAGCCTCCCGAGTGTTGCATGACAGGAGTGTGCCACCATGCCCAGTTTATAAGGCACTAGGGTGCAGCTGAGCCACATCCCCAGCCCAATACAATTCTTTGGTGTCCTAAATGCTAGAGAGGTCATTAATTTTAGGCAACTGGCCTTCACGGCTCTTCTCTTCATTCCGGGGGTGGGGGGTGGGGTTGGCTTCAGGAACAGTTGTTTCAAGAGGTGAGCTCCACCGCACACAGTTGTCACCATGTAGAGGGTCTGATGCCAAAATGTCCTTAATTATTCAGAGTCAAACATACATACTTTCTCAAAGCTCCTTCCCCTGGACCTTACATAGGGAGTCTTGCCTTTCATCTTGTCGATAATTCTAATACACACACACACATACACACACACACACACACACACACACACACACACGTTTGTTTGTTTGCTTGTTTGTTTGTTTTTTCAAGACAGGGTTTCTGTATAGCCTTGGCTGTCCTGGACTCAATTTGTAGACCAGGCTGGACTCGAACTCACAGTGACCCACCTGCCTCTGCATCTCTGAGTGCTGGGATTAAAGGTGTGTGCCACCACACCTGCCTTCATTCTAATATTTTTCCCTAAGTTGTCCCCACTCTCCCACCCGACACACTCAGCTTCTCCTATGTACTTCAGGAGTACACAACCGATGGCACCCAGAAGCACCCTGATTCGTTAAGGAGCCTCTTAAAAAATAACACAGTTGGACTGACAACAGCCTAGGGACTTGGCCACTTATTCAGAACATTCTATTGGTGAAAGAGAAAACAGGTCCACTTTTTAATTTTGGAGGCTAACTCATATCTCAGAGTTTCTACCGTCTCATTCTGATGACTCACGCTGAAGAATAGATGGCACTGAGGGAAGTGACAGATGCCGAGGGTCCTCCGAATGCCAGACGTTTTAGAGACACTGCACCTATTAGCTTCTTCCTGTTTCCAACAAACCTGCAAGGGAGACGGTAGGACTCCCATTTTGTAGGTAAGGAATATGAGAAGTTACAAAAACGGATAAATAACAGGCTGGCCTTCTGGGTTTGGAAGCAAGTCTTGTTTCTCTTCTGTCTACTGCACGACACTGCGGCATTTGGACCATTCCAATCCTGAGGCCATTGCTGTGCAAAGTCATCAAGGTCCCCTGTGCAGTCCTTGTGCCTTAAAAACTTAATCCCCCCCTTTCAGTCACTTCACTAAACAGCACTTACCAAAATGCCAGGATATAAAAATACAAAAGGAAATGACAACTCGACTCAGAAACATCAAACCAAGGACTCTTACCTGCTGACACGTCTCCTTACCACTTTACTGCATTTATTTAGTTTTGGGGAGGGGGCCAGGGAGGGTTTGGCACCTGTGTCTCAGCTCAGGAGACCAGAGGACAACCTGCTGTAATCGGTTCTCTCCTTCCGCTATGTGGGGCCCCAGGACTGGACTCACAGCATCAGGTTTGTTGGCGAGTGTCTTTATTTGATGGTCAGCCTACCAGCCCACAAGCTTGTTCTTAATAAAGACAGGAAACAGAACCCCACGGATTGGCTGATATCCATTTTTTTCTGGAGACAAGGTCTTGTGTACCACAGCCTAGCCTCCAATTCACTATGCTGAATGGCTTTACAGATTTTTAAAAATATAATTATAAGATTGGATCACAGGATATATTAAGTCCAGGTCCCAGCGAAGACTCCCAGCATCTGAGATTCACTAAGAAAAATCTTTTGCACAGATAGCAAACTCCAGTGGCTGGCTTTACTTCCTTACTCAGGGTCTCGTGTAGTCAAACGTGGCTTTAACCTCTCCCTGTGGCTGGGAAGAGGCCTGAACCTTTATACTGCGACCTCCACCTGCTTGTGCCACCCCCCCTCTGGGGGACCCCACTGTATGAAGTGCTGGGAATGGAAGCCAGGGATTCACACAGTCTGGAAAAGCAGTCTGCAAACTGAGCCCCAGCCCTGCCTACCCGGTCATACTGATCACACACACACAATGGCCATCTGTTATAACTATATATATGTGTGTGTGTGTGTGTGTGTGTGTGTGTGTGTGTGATTTATATATATATATATATATATATATATATATATATATATATATAAATCTTTGCTTATTATCATGCACTGTGAATAGGTCCTGACTTCTTTAGAAACTCTCAGAAGACGTTAGCACTGGAATAACGTAAACCACACGCAGGCTTAAGGCAGTGTGCTTACCTAGCCCACCATTAGGTGCTGGAAATTCATCACAGTATTTCTGTAATGAGCACTTTTACAGAGCCAACAACAGAGGATAGAGGAGCCGCTCCCAAGCTTGATGTTGCACATACAGAAGAAATAAATGTAATCATAAAAATGCCTTTATAAACAAATATTTTTCTAACGGTCGCTGTCCCTCGGTGTCCTCATGGCATTGGTTCTGGGAACCCTGTGCATACCCAAATGCGAAGATACTAAAAATCTCTTGTATAAAGTTATGTAATATTTGCATAGCACTTACAAACATCCTTCTGCACACTTGAAGTCAGCTCTGGAGGACTCACACACTGAGTGCACTCTGGGTGCTCTAGAAATAGCTGCACTGTGCTCCCCAGGGAAGAAGGGCCAGGGTCAATGTCTGCGCATGCTCAGGATAGAAAAAAGTTAAATTTTTTTTTTTTTTTTTTTTGCAGTTACTTATTCTATGTTAGAGGCATGTGCCATGGCATATGTGTGGGGGTCAGAGGACAATTTGCAACTTGGCCCTCTCCTTCCTCTGTGTGGATCCCAGGGATAGAGCTCAGAGCATGGGCCTTTGGTGCTAAGTGTCTGCTAAGCGACCTCTCCAGCCCAGAAACAGCTCCCCGGACCAGTATTCTAAAACTGTGCTTCCTTGACTATGTGGGCATAGAACCTGTGGCTATGGAAGGCTGACTCAGTTTCTTAGGATTAACCCCTGGAGTGCCCGGCTGCGGCTGCAGCTGCGTTGGTAACATGTTTGTCTAGCATGCTGGAAGCTCTGGCTTTCATCCCTGGCACTGTGAAAACTGGGCAGGGTGGCACACAGTGGTAAGAAGATTGAGTAGTTCAAGCTCACCACCAGCTACACGCCAAGCCTGCGGCCAGAAGAAATGTCTGTCTCAAAGGCTCTAGGTCGCTATGTAGCTCTATGTTCTTTGCCTGAAAAATCGAACCAGTTTTCACCCCCACCTGGAAGTAGTATTATTAATTTTTAATGTTTGTCAATTTTTTAATATTATCACTGCTTTATTATTGTTAATATTATCACTATTTTAATGTTCATTTCCTTGACCCTCTTTTAAGACCATTATATAATTCATTTTTTCTGAGCCTAAATGTAGGTGTTATTTAATTTTTTGTTTAATAATCTTTTCTACTGCAATGTTTTTGCATCAAACAGTGTGAAGTGGCTGCTGAGCAAGTAAATGTCTGTCTGGTCGCATCAATAGTAACGTAGGACACAGGTCGGAGGTCATGTTCTTCCTGGTCTGGTCTGGACAGTGTTGAGGTTCTTGTCGTCACTGTCATTTAAAAATATCTATTTTACATCAGGAGATGGTGGCACACGCCTTTAGTCCCAGTACTCAGGAGGGAGAAGCAGGCGGATCTGAGTTCGAGGCCAGCCTGGTCTACGGTTTGAGTTTCAGGACAGCTGGGACCACACAGAGAAAGCCTGCCTTGAAAAACCAAAACTGATTTCATTTTTACTTGTGGGTACTGGTACGTGTATGTGCACATGCGTCGGTGCCACAGAACCCCAGGATCTGGTGCTGGTTACAGGTGACTGTGAACTGCCTGGCATTGATGCTGGAAGCAAATGCAGGCCTTCCGCAAGAGAGGCAAGAACTCCTGAGTACTGAGCCATCAGTCCAGGCCTCTGTGTATCTTACCAACAAAGCACCCTTTTAATTGAACTAAATAGTGATGGCTGTGGACAGAGGTCAAATCCAGGCACTGAACGCTGAGAAGACAAATGAAGGGCAATGCCAGAAGAGATTTATTTGAAAGTGACAGAGCACTGTATACAATCTTATAACTTTCAACATAGGACACACTTCATTTAGAAGACTAATTCATTTTAGGTGGTTCTAGAAAGAAAAAGAAAGAAAGAAAGAAAGAAAATAGGTGGAATACAAAAATTAGCTACTTTGAGTGCTACTTTAGAAGATTCTGGATGGGTCTGATGGTGCACACCTTTGGTGCCGAGACTTAGAAGGTAGAGGCAGTTGGACCAGAAGTTCAAGGGCATCTTCAGTTATGTTATGGGTTCAAAGCCAGCCTGGAATATATGATACTCTGTGTCTCAAGACAAAAAAAAAGGGGGTGTTAGTGGTGTAGTTAATTTGGAGGAGTGCTTGCCCAGCATGCATAGAGCCCTGGGTTTGGTTCCCAGCACCATATAAGCCAGGCATGGCAGCACACACTTGTAACCCAAGCACTTGGGAAGTGGAGGCAGGGAAAATCCGGAGCTCAAGGTTACCCACACAAGAAGTTTGAGGCCAGCCTGATATACATGAAACCCTTTCTCAAAAAAAAAAACAAACGTTTTTTTTTTTTTCTTGTGTTTTGCATTGTTGTGTGCCAAATGATGATTTCCTCCAAAGCCTTAAGTTCAAAGAATTCATAGTGCTGGTAAGAGGACCTACCAACAGGCATTGGAACAGTGGTCAAGGTCGTCGGGGCCAGTGCTGCCTCAAGCTGGCATCGTGGGACGCAGAAGGGCCTGGTGGGCAGGTAGGGCTGACCTGCGTCTCTCTCTGCAGCACGCATACCTGCTGAAGCTCAAGGTCATGTACACTGTAGGCTACAGCTCCTCCTTGGCCATGCTCCTGGTCGCCCTCAGCGTCCTGTGCTCTTTCCGGTGAGAATATACTGCCCTCCCTGCAGTCTCCCTTAGCCCTCAGGGACACAGTCCCCAAGTCTCCCCCTCATTACCCAGAATGGGAAGGGGGGAGGTGCGGGTGGGCTGCCTGGCCCCCTTCTCGTTAAGTTCGGGGTAGCTATAAATGTGGCTCAACACAAAAGTGGAAATTTAAAACATGTTGTGTTGGGGTTTTTTTATAACTCAAAAAAAAGGAGTAAATTTTGCAGATGACAATGTGCTATTACAATATCATGGACCACAAATGTATGTAAGCATACATATGCCCTCAAATCCAGGAGGCTGTGGTTGGACACCTCTGGATTTAATGTGTTTCAAGACAATTCTTCATCCAGAGAAGCTAAAAGATTGAACACCCCCTATTCAAAGCCCTCATTCTGGGGATTGGGGCATGGCTCAGTTGGCAGCGTACCTGCCTAGCGAGCACAAGGCCCTGGGGTCAGTCCTTTGCACTGCATAAGATGGACACGGGGACACATGCCTGTGGCCACCCTAGGCGGAGGTGGTAGGATCAGAAATTCATAGGCGTCCTTGACTACCTAGGCAACTGGAGGCCAGGGTAGGCTGCATATGATCCTACCGTAAAATAAAGTAAAATAAAATAATGGCAGAGAGGACCGGTAACAAACTTACAGTCCCCAGAACACAGGAGAAAATTCGGGAGCTGGTAGAGGTGGTTGGTCAGGGCAAAAGACATGTTGGTGTTACAAAACTAGTGATGTGTTACTCTGCTCTGGTCTGGTCTATTCTATTCTGCGTCACGGTATCGCCGTGTAGCCTCTACTAGCCTAGAGCTTAAGATGATCCCTCTGCCTCCACCACCACAGTGCTAGAATGACAGGCATGCACCACCATGTCTGGCTCTCTCTACTTTTGTAACTTCAGGACAGCACAGGGTTGCCCCGGGCACCCAGGGACCTGCACCCTCACTGCAGGCTCTGCTAACATAAGAGAGATGGAGGCCGAGGGCAGGGGCAGGTGGACCTGTGTGAGCAGCAGCCCCTCTTTCCGTGATTTTGCAGCCCCACGTTCTCTCTGACAGGAGGCTGCACTGCCCTCACTGCAGGCTCTGCTAACATAAGAGAGATGGAGGCCGAGGGCAGGGGCAGGTGGACCTGTGTGGCAGCAGCAGCCCCTCTTCCGTGATTTTGCAGCCCCACGTTCTCTCTGACAGGAGGCTGCACTGCACTCTCACTGCAGGCTCTGCTAACATAAGAGAGATGGAGGCCGAGGGCAGGGGCAGGTGGACCTGTGTGAGCAGCAGCCCCTCTTTCCGTGATTTTGCAGCCCCACGTTCTCTCTGACAGGAGGCTGCACTGCACCCTCACTGCAGGCTCTGCTAACATAAGAGAGATGGAGGCCGAGGGCAGGGGCAGGTGGACCTGTGTGAGCAGCAGCCCCTCTTTCCGTGATTTTGCAGCCCCACGTTCTCTCTGACAGGAGGCTGCACTGCACCCTCACTGCAGGCTCTGCTAACATAAGAGAGATGGAGGCCGAGGGCAGGGGCAGGTGGACCTGTGTGAGCAGCAGCCCCTCTTTCCGTGATTTTGCAGCCCCACGTTCTCTCTGACAGGAGGCTGCATTGCACTCGCAACTACATCCACATGCACCTGTTTGTGTCCTTCATCCTGCGCGCCCTGTCCAACTTCATCAAGGATGCTGTGCTCTTCCCCTCGGACGACGTCACCTACTGTGATGCCCACAGGGTAGGTAACATGCCTATGGGTCCTAGACTCACCTTGGAGAGGACCAAGCCCTGTAGCTCCCTGTCCTTGCAAGCCACCCATTAAGATTACACAGATGCTCCTGGTAACAAGTGTTGCTGGCAGGACACGGAAGTTCTAGGAGGGTCCATAAGGCTCTGCAGCCATGGAGATACGATGTAAGCCATGTGTATCAGAATCAGTAAAGATCACCTTTAGTTCCCAGTGCCTGGAGTGGACCAGCCACCCTAGGTCTGTGGTGAGACCTCTCTTATCTGGACTCTGCCAACTCCCAGCTATAGACAATGGGAACGTTTGGGGGAAGTTGCCTGGTTACTGGAGAAAAAAAGGAAGAAAGGAAAGAAAGAAAGAAAGAAAGAAAGAAAGAAAGAAAGAAAGAAAGAAAGAAAAGAAAGAAAAGAAGAGAAAGAAAGAAAGAAAGAAAGAAAGAAAGAAAGAAAGAAAGAAGAAAGAACGAAAAAGCAAGTTTGCCCTTGAATGTCTGTGATCATTTTGCTAAGTCTGGCCCATTTTCTCCCTTCCATTGTGCAGATGCCACCCCCTCTGTGTGCCACCCGGGCACTCTAACTGCTCACCATAAGCAGCTCACCGATGACACAGCCCTAGTGCTCCATGTCCCTGTGGTGTCATGAAGGGTGCAGTGCCCCCTCCTGTCTGTTCTCCTCTGCTGTGGCCCTTCCACCTCAGGCTTTCACCTCAGGGTTGCAGTATGGGTGCTGCGACTCCAGCTTTCATGCCCACATTCTGGCCAAGGAAGAAGGTTACAAACTAAACTTTTTTTCTCTCATTTTGAGAGGCTTTGCTTTTTTATTTCTCTCCCAGAAAGTATGTACACACACACACACACACACACTCACTCTCTCTCTCTCTCTCTTTCTCTCTCTCATACACATATACAAAAACCCACACTCACACACTCACACAAACATACACAAATACACTCACATACATACTAACACATATACACACAGGCAGACACATTCATACACTCACACACATAAACACACACACAGGCATACACATACACACACTCTGATAAACACATACATATAGGCATGCAAACACACCCACATACACAAATGCACACACATACATACTAACACATACACACACAAGCATGCACATACACACACTCACATAAGCAAACATACGCACAGGCACACGAACACACACGTATACACAAACACACTCACATACATACTAACACATACACACATAGGCAGGCACATACACTCACACACATAAACACATATACACAGGCACGCACATACACACTCACACACATAAACACATACTCACTAGGCATGGTGGTGCACACCTTTAATCCCAGCACTCAGGAAGCAGAGGCAGGCAGATTTATGTGAGTTTGAGGCCAGCCTGGTTTACAAAAGTGAGTCCAGGACAACCAAGGATACACAGAGAAACTCTGTCTCGAAAAACCAAAGGAAAAAAATGCACACACACACACACACACACACACACACACACATACACATGCACACAGATTCACACATACACACACATGCACACACACACCTGTGTATGTGTACACACACACACACACACACACACACACACACACACACACACAGGCTCTGAAGAGGAAAGGCAGTTTTAGTAACTTTGACTCGGCACCCTTTCTCTCCCTAGGCTATAGTACCTCCTTGGGAATATTGGTTTTGGTCACTACTAGATGGTTTTCTCTGAAGGAGAGAAGTGTCTTCCTCATCACAGCTCAGGGCCAGTTCACAATTGGAATCCACTTCCTGACTCTGACAGCTCCTAGGCCATCTTGACTGACCCCACTAGGCCTGGTCTCCTGACCAATAAAGGCTTCAGGAGAACCCTTGAGTGTGTTTAATCCTCTGCGTATGTGTGTGCGCATGTGCGTGTGCATGTATGTACATTTGTGTGAGGATACAGGACAAGCTCAGGTGCCCTTCCTCAAACTGCCTCATTTATTTTTGGAGACAGGGTCCGTGCCTGGAACCCACCAAACATGTCACAGGGATTGGTCAGCGAGCCCCGGGGGATCTACCTGTCCCCTCCCTAGTGCTGGGATTGCAAACATACACTACTCTATCTGACTTTTTAAAAAATGTGGCATCGGGAATCAAACTCGGGTCCTCGTGCTTGCCCAGCAAACACTTTACCCGCTGAGCCATCTCCACAGTCCCGTGGAGACAGTCATACTCCCTCTCTCCAGGTTCACTCCGGGCCTGCCCCCTGCCTCCTCCAGTGCAGTGCTGCTCTCCCTGGGAGGCTCGCCGTCGCCCAGCCCGGGCTCACGTGCCTATCTCTTCCAGGCGGGCTGCAAGCTGGTCATGCTCTTCTTCCAGTACTGCATCATGGCCAACTACGCGTGGCTGCTGGTGGAGGGCCTCTACCTTCACACGCTCCTTGCCATCTCCTTCTTCTCAGAAAGGAAGTGCCTGCAGGCGTTTGTGCTCCTTGGATGGGGTATGTCTGCCCATGGTGCTCCCTACGTGTGTGGTGTGCAGGGAGGATGGTTCGTTGCGAGTTAGGAGGGTTTGGCTTCTGGTTGCAGTTCTATCCTTCCACCCATCAGTCCAGTCACCAAACCATCCACTGTGCATCCATTCCATGCACCCATCCACGCATCCACCCATGCACCCATGCATCCATCCACCAACCCATTCATGCATCAGTCCATGCATCAGTCCATGCACCCACCCATGCACCCGTCCACGCATCCACCCATGCACCCATGCATCCATCCACCAACCCATTCATGCATCAGTCCATGCATCAGTCCATGCACCCACCCATGCACCCACCCATGCACCCATGCATCCATCCACCAACCCGTTCATGCATCCACCCATGCACCCATGCAGCCATCCACCAACCCGTTCATGCATCCACCCATGCACCCATGCAGCCATCCACCCACTCACCCATGCACTCATATGTACACACATACACCCCCCCACATGCACAGTATGAAAAAAAAAAAAAGAAAGAAAAAGAAACCAGAGTTTAGTGTCTAGTCCCAGATTCACACTTAACTAATTTAGGTAATCTCTGGCAAGTTGCTGGATAATTAACCCTCTAGCCACAGGTTCCTTGTCTTTCAAATGTGAAATAAGAGCTGTAATTTAGCTTCAGTGGAATTCTGGGCATCCTGAGCTGTTTCCAGTTCTATTCTGCCCTGCGCTTGCCCCACCTTCCAAACATGACCCATTCTTGTGTCCTCTCTATGGGGGTCTGGAATCAAGAAAGATGGTTCAGACAGACTTCAATTATAAAGGAAACCAACTGGCTCATGTGCACATGTGTGTGTGAGCACGCACAAGTGTGCATGTGCGCACACACGCTCACGCACACACACACACACACACACAACAGACATTGTCCCACCATTCCCTGCACTGCTCTGCAGTTCCTTCTAATTGAGCCGCATGAACCTCATACACATGACTGAGGCAACCACAGGGGTCTGAGAGACTGTGCTGTACCGATGGCCACAAGCCACTCAAACTACCTGGTTTCCAACGGAAGTTCAGGATTAAGTTTCCTGGTAGCAAGCCAGTCAGGTAAAGACCCTGGTGTGTATTTTTCTGGTCTCCTTTCTGATCAGGGAAAACAACTTGCATTTCTTGAGCACATACTGAATTCCCAGCTGTGGGCTCAGGACTTTACCTTGGTCATTTGATCAATCCACCAACCTCTGTCAGGGATGGGACATGTATGTTCAACCGGCTCTCAAAACAAGGGTGGATCCAGGGTGCTTGCCAGTAATGAACATCCATCCACCCACCTACTCAGTCACTTATGGGCCCAAATATCTGTCTATCCATCCGTCCACTCACTTATGAACACAGTATATGTCCACCTGCTCATATACACACATATGCCCATAGACCTGTCCACATATCCACACACCTCCCCTATCTAGCCATCTATCTAGGCATCATGTATGAACTCAAACCCATCCATCCATCTGTCCACCCGCCCACCTGTCTACCCATCCATTGTCCTTTTGATTTATCATATATGTAAGTAGCCTCACGGTTCCAGGTAGAGTCAGAGTGACTCCTGGGAGTGACTTACAGCATCATTTGGACTCTCCATGCCTTTAACTAATTAAGAAATATCCCTGCAGGGAAAGCCTTCTTCTGATGTTTCTTTTTGTCTAACTCCTACAGGCTAGAATCTTGTCTGTCCATCAGATCAGCAGTAGGGGTGGGGGGCTGGCAAACACACTGCACCCTTCTAATTCTTCAGAGTTTCAGCCTATTTAGCACATGACCCTTGACCAGCAGGGCCTTGCAGGGCTCTACAGATGTCTGCATGGGCAAGCAGTCCTGTAGGGGACCAGGGGGCTTGTCTTTGACCGCCCAAAGCACCTGATTTTCAATGTGGCTCTGATGGCTTCCCAGCCCTAATCTGTCAGGATTGGAGAAATCTACAAGATCGGTCAGGACCCTGACTGACTAAACACCAAGCAGATCGTTGTGTTCAGAGATTACCAAAATACAGGCATTAAGGCTGGGGGTGAGGTTCAGTGGGTAGAGCTCTTGCCTTCCATTCACGAAGCCCTCTGTGTTCAACACCTGGGACTACATTAACATGGTGGTGCACACCTGTAACCCCGGGATCATTAATACAAGCATACAAGCTCATTTTCATAGCCACACAGTGAGTTCAAGGACAGTCTGAGCTAAATGAGACTTGTCACACACACACACACACACACACACACACACACACACACACACACACACACACATTCTAAAACAACATAAAGATTACTAACACCAGATTACCAATGTCATCACCCAAAGGATGTGTTTCATCATCTATGCTATAAAGTAGAAAAACCTTATTTTAGCCTTTCTCATTTGCAGATTTCTATTCCCCCCAGGGGTGTACCCTTATGACCTCCTGTCTTTGTACTCCATTTTTAGAGAGCTCTAAGCATATAGTAGAGGGAGTCACTGAATCTGTAACCTGTTCTCCCGGCTAGTTAGAGTTTGTCAATTTTCTCTGTTTACCCTACACCAATTACACTCTTTGAGTTTGCTCAGGGGCAGATACTCCAAGAAGATTCCTGGAGTAATGGCCTCATCTAGCTATGTGCTTATCTGTGCTTAATGATCTCCGGGGTTATAAGGATGATTTCCAAATAGGGCCAGATAAAGTTAACTTTAGGATTTTCCTGGAAAGACTCAGACGCAGACATAATTTTCTCAGGAAAAGACATAAAATGAAACATAACACAGAAAGCCACCAAGCATGCAATGTGCAGAGACCACAACTCAGAAGTGAGAGAGAAAAATGACCGTGACGGCAGCGTTCGCTTCAGCTTTGCTGGAACTGTGCCAAACAGCTGGGCTGGCGTCACAACTTTCGCTGTTTCCAGTGCATATGACTGTGCGAGGTACTGAACTTGCCAAGTGCTAGGCTGGCTAGTGATCGGGCCGCAGGACCTTGCCTCTCTCTGCCTCTCCAGGGCTAGGATTACAAGCATACACCACTGCACACAGCTTTTTAAAAAATGAGTTTTGGGACTTGAACTCAGGCCCTCAAGCTGGCGAGACAAACATTTTACCAACCAAATTATCCCCAGCCCTTATCTGATATGTCTAAACAGCATGGCCCTCTTTCTTGCTCGGTCCATCTTAAACAGTATTGGTTGTCTTCTTCTGATAGAAGGTAAGGATGGAAAACTCCTCATCCACACCCATATTCCTCATCACTGCTTTTCACTGTTGTGGGGCAAGCCCAGTATTCATTTGCATATTCAGCATGTACATTATCTGAGCTGTGAACATACTGTTTACTGCTGGGCCAAGTAGTATGCAAAGTTTTTGTTCTCTATGTATTTAACATTTTATTTTTCCTGGAGTTCTATTTTATTTGTACATCATCATCATCATTATTATTATTATTATTATTATTACCCTTTGAGCCTAGGCAGTGTAACTTATAGTTTACAGATAATCATGTGTCTGTCTCCCTCCTCCTCCTCCTTCGCCTTCCCCTCCCCCACCAGTTTTATGTTGTTTCTCCTTGGTACTTTTTTTTCGGGGGGGGGGGGGTGGACGGTTTCAAGACAGGGTCTCTCTGTGTAGCTTTGGCTGCCTTGGACTCACCTTGTAGACCAGGCTGGCCTCGAACTCACTGCGATCCGCCTGCCCCTGCCTCCCGAGTGCTCGGATTAAAGGCATGCACCACCATGCCCAGCTCTCCTTAGTGCTTTTAAGAATTAAAAAAATTCTTAATTTTAATTTTTTGATTGTATGTATCTCTGTGTGTCTGACTGTGGCTTTGTGTTTGTGGGTACCAGTACCTGTGGAGGGCAGAAGAGGTCATCGAATGCCCTGGAGATGGTGTTACAGGCAGTTGTGAGTCAACCAACTTGGTGCTGGGAACTGAACTGGGTGCTTTCAAAGAGCAGCATGTACTCTTAACTTTCCAGTCATCTCTTCAGCTCCTCTCCCTCCTTTGTGCACTTAACTAACAAGTGCCCCTCCTAGAATGCCCTCCTCTGACTCTTCCGTTAGTCTGAATGTCCACACCTAGGCAGGGTCCTGTTCTCTATGAGATGGAAAGCCAGGAGGCCAATCAGACTACTTCTACTAATTCTTTCAAATCCTCTGAAAAACCCTTCGGTCCTATTTTCCAAATCATTAAGTGCAACAGGAGGTATCTAAGTTCTTACACAGTTTGACAACCTGAATTTGGTGTTTGTGTGGTGTGGAGTGTACAGTGTGTGTGTGCACATGTATGTAGAAGTCAAAGGTCCATGTCAAGTGTCTTCCATTCTCATATCCGTCTTCTCTTTTGAGATGGGGGTCTCTCCCTGGACCCCGATTGGCTAGGGGACAGGGAAGCCCAGGGCTGGGCCTGTGCCTGCCTCCCCTCTCTGAGTGCTGAGGCACCTATAACCATGCATAGCTTTTTAAAATCTTTTAAAGATACATTTACTTTTATTTTATGTGTATACGTGTTTGCTTTCATGTATGTATGTGTGCCATGTGCATACCTGGTGTCCACAGAGGCCAGAATTGGGCATCAGGCCCCCTGGAACTGGTGTAACAAACAGCTGTAGGTCACTATGTGGGTGCTGGGACCAGAATCCAGGTTCTCCACAAGAGCAGCACGTGCTCCTAACTACTGAACCCTCTCTCCAGCTCCCTATGGTGCTGGGGATACAAACTCAGGGTCGCATGCTTGTGTCGTTTTATGGCATAAGCTCATCTCTCCAGCAATTTTTTTTTTGAAAAGTAATTAGTCAGAGAGCTGTTATCTAAAGATTAGTTTTTTTGTTTTTGTTTTTTTTAATTCCAGCATTAGAGCTGTATTTCAATGGTATAGTATTTGCCTAGCATGCTAAAGGTCCTGAGTGTGTGTTTGTTTTTCGAGGCAGAATTTCTCTGTGTAGCCTTGGCTGTCCTGGACTCGCTTTGTAGACCAGGCTGGCCTCGAACCCACAAAGATCCACCTGCCTCTGCCTCTCCGAGTGCTGGGATTACAGGTGTGTGCCAAGGTGCCAGCTTCTAGGTCCTGTGTTTAATCCCCATACTACAAAAACATAATTAAGTAGAGGTGAGAGGTGTTTCTGTGTTTTCAGCTGTCATAGGCTGTACAGTGATTCGGTGTTGCCCCTGCCCTCCCCGACCTTTAATTGTCCTTTCATCTACTGGTGCACGTCTCCATTTCTTTTTCTTGCTGCTTTTGTTTTTGTTTTGAGATAGGAACTTCCTATCTAGCCCAGGCTGACTTTGAATGTGCCATCCCCCTGCTTCAGTTTCCTCCAGGCTGCAATTATAGGTCCTTGTTTCTTTTGAATGTGGATTTAATGTATGTGTGTGCACACACATTTGAGTGTGTGTGGTGTGATGTGTAAGGCGGGACAGAGGGCAACTTGTGGGAGTTGATTGTCTTCTCCTGACATATGGGTCCCTGGGGTGCCACTCACTGAGCTATCCCACCAGAACACAGCCTTGATTTGGAGAGTGTTCCTAGGCTCTCTCTCAGATCCTTTCTTTTTGCCCTGGCTTCATTCTCTCTGCAGAAAGTCTTTTCACTCGATACAACCTCTCTTTTTCTAAGTTTCTTGCTCTGCCTTCCACAGTTCTGTTTGTTTATTCTGCATTCTGGGGGAGCCTAGTCTTTATCTTCCAACTCCTCTACTGAGTGTTTATTCTGGAAATGGCATGTTCACTTCTCTGTCCTTTCTTGTTCCCTGGATGCTCCAGGTTGGCCACATCCTGCTGTCCTCTGTAGATGTAATCTGCCCCGTCTCTCCAGGGGTCTCCCTCGGGCTGTTTTGTTCAAGCTCCTGCTGTTCCATGCACTGTCTGTTTCCTCTCACTTCCTTTTCTCTGACTGCTTTGTTTCTAGCTTTTGATGTAAGCTGATGTCTGTGACCTTGGCTCTCTGGTCACGGTTAGGAATGAGTCACTCCAGGGTTGATGGAAAGCTGTTTCCCCTGGGAGACTGGCCTGGAAGTGGCTACTATATTGGAGGGTCTTCAGCTATTTCTAGGCCTGGTTTTTTTTAAAATAATTTCTTTGTTTAGCCTGCATGTATGTCTGTGTAAGGGTGTCATATCTTGGAGTTACAGATAGTTGTGAACTGCCATGTAGGTGCTGGGAATTGAACCCAGGTCCTCTGGAAGAGCAGTCAGTGCTCTTAACCACTGAGCCATCTCTCCAGCCCCCTCTAGGCCTGTTTTTAAAAGTTGTATTTATTTGTTTATTTTGTGTGTGTGTGTGTGTGTGTGTGTGTGTGTGTGTGTGTGTGTGTTGTGCATGCATGTACACATGCCACAATACATATGTAGAGGCGAGGTAACAGTTTGTGAGTGTTGGTTCTTGAGTCCAGGGATCAGACTTAGGCTGTGAGGCTCGGTGGCAAATGCCTTTACCCAACAAGCTATCTCAGCAGCCCTATTTCTAGGCCTTTTGTCCAGGGTCATTCAGTTTATCCTGAAAAGCATCCCTTAATGCCTTTGGCTGTAGTCACAGGGTCAGAGTGAGGTAGAGCTTGGCCTATTAGAGATCTAAGAATGAAGTAGCCTGGGTGTCTGGCCTCCCTCTCCCCCATCCACTGTATACACCAGGAAATCTGTTAGAATCATTGTGTGAGCCACACTGAAGAACTAAGCAAGCTACCTGTGAGACTGAAACAGAACAGGAGTATGACTCAGTTCCAGGAGTGTGAGGCCACTGACCGACGCAGTGAAACTTCGTCTCTTAAAAAAAAAAAAACAAAAAAAAACGATAGTAGAATGCTGGCCTAGCATGCACAAAGTCCCAAGTTCAGTCTCTTGTACCCAGCATGGAGCTGTACACCTGTCATCCCAGCACCCAAGAAGTAGAGGCGAGAAAATCAGGAGTTCAAGGTTATCCTCAGTTACACATTGACTTCCGGGCCAGCCTGGGCTACACGAGACCCTGTCTCAAACAAACGTACAGCAGAGCAAAGGGCCAGATCTGATAGTGTAGGCCTGGGTGCCACCTTTGTATGTGGCTCCTGAGAACTCAGACTCGGGTGCTCGTAATTGGAAAATAAACATTCTCACCCACTAAACCACCGCCGCCCCTCCCCCCCCCAACCTTCGACACACAGCCCAGTGGGCGTGGTTTGTACAGGTCAATACTTTAACAAAGTTAATGGTTTTTCTATTAGCTACATTCTCCGTATGCCCCACTCTGCCAGGCATATCCCCTTTCAAACCAAGGCCTCCCCAAATTGCATCCACGTGCCTTCGCTCCCTTCCGGAAGTCCTCAAGAAGCCTGGCCCAAGACTCTGGGAGTATCCTAACCCCAAATGGCTTTCAAGTTCTTGGTGCATTACCAGAACCCTGGAAGCACGTGGCTGCGCACCGATAACAAGATACAGGGGTTTCCATGGCAACCAAGCCTTGTCATCCGCTTGGTGCCAGGACAAGGATCCATGTCCGCTCACTGTGCCTGTGTTGAAGTCATGAGCCCTCTCTTCCCCTACCTGTGTTGGTTGCTTATCTCACTGCTGTGGCAAAATCCTGGGCAGAAGCAACTTTTAAAAAGCCGGTTTGTTCTGGTTCAGTCTGAGGGTACAGCCCGCGATGGCAGAGAAGCCATGGGAGCGGGCAGCCCGAGGCAGCTGCTCACATGGCTGTCACAGTCAGGAAGCAGAGATGTGAGTGCTGGGCTCGGCCCGGGGACCCCAGCCATGGGATGATGCTACTTGGGGTGAGCCTTTCTACCTCAGTGAACATAACCTAGATAAGTTTCTCGCAGATGCACCAGAGCCCTGTCTGTTCAGTCATTCTAAATCTTGCCAAGCTGGCAGCCGACATTAACCATCACCCTATGCCTCCCTTTGCTTTGACCTCCAGGTTCTCCAGCCATTTTTGTTGCTTCATGGGCTATCACCAGGCACTTCCTAGAAGACACTGGGTAAGCTGGGAGGAGGAGGAGGAGGAGTCATGAGAACACAGCACGACGTGTTATTGTCAGCTTCTGTAGCTGCTGGCTCTGCAGCTGGGAATTCAGCCTTAAATTGCTGGCTCAAGAGGTAGAACGCTTGCCAAGCATGCATGAGACTTGGAGTTTGATTCCAGCACCACATTAACTGGATATAGTAGAGGAGGTTAAGACAAATTATGTGTATATGTGTAAGTATGTGCATGTGAGTGCAGGTGCCCGTGGAAGGCGTTTGGACCCTGTGGATCTGGATTTACAGGTGGTTGTGACCTGTCCTACATAGGTGCTGGGAACTGAGCTCAGGTCCTCTGCAACAACAGTCTGTGCTCTTAACCACTGAGCCATCTCTCCAGCCCTGAGAGGAACAGATCTTAACAGTGGGAGCACACTGCTGTGATGACTAAGGGCATAAACAGTTTTCCTTCCAAGGGCTGCACTAGGGACCTGACAGTCAGTCTAGTCCCCCACTCATAGTGGTGATGTCTAATACTCTCTTTCATAGATGCTGGGACATCAACGCCAACACTTCCATCTGGTGGGTCATTCGAGGGCCTGTGATTCTGTCCATCCTGGTGAGTGGCCATCCTGTCCTGAGCTAGGACAAGTAGGGCAACACTGAACCCTAACCCTGATGGTTGGAGATCATGGAACTTGAGTTCCTAGCAAGTGCCAGGGGTGCAGAAACCGCAGAGGCTGCCAAGTGGGCAGAGGTTGGCCCCTAAGGAGTGGCAGGAGGAAGTGGGTAAGGCTTGTTAGGAGTTGTTAATCTTATTTTTTGAGACAGAATCTCTCACTGGGACCTAGCTCACAGATTCAGATAAATGAACAAAGCCCCTCCAAAAATACTGCCTTCCCCAAATTCCAAACCCACCACCAACAAAACAAACAGAAAGCCAAGCACGGTGAGGTCATTTTGTCACTGAGGAGACTGAGGCAGGAGGATTTAGAGTGTGAGGCTTGTCTGAGCTGTGTCATGGTACGCTGTATCAGAGAGGACAGTGTGGGCTGGCACAACGGCTCTGTGAGAAAAAGCACTTGCTAACGGAAACCTGCCCACTTGAGTTCCATCACCAGAACCCACAGTGAGAGAGAGAAAAGTGAATAAAGAGAGTTAGACTTTGACCTACATGGGTGTGTGTGTGTGTGTGTGTGTGTGTGTGTGTGTGTACAAACACAAATATGATAATAAAATAAAAATTTAAAGTGGACTCCACGGCTCAGTCAACCCTGCATCTGCCAAGATTCGCAGGGGATTCTGAGCCCAAGAGTGAACGATCTGGCTGGCAATGGTGCAGGCCGATGGGCCACGGAGCCTGGATGCAGCGGGTGTTGCTTCCAGCATGGTCTCTAGATTTCTGTGTGTCTCTGGGACTCTGGGTGTAGGGATGAACAGCTATGATTTGCCATGCTGGTTGTGGTGTCTTTCCTGTCCCCAGCTCTAGGGAACTGAGCCAGGACAGAGGACTTAGGAGGCAAGATGCCTTCAGCCTGACCCCTGTCTTGTTTTGCAGATCAATTTCATCTTTTTTATTAACATCCTAAGAATCCTGATGAGAAAGCTTAGAACCCAGGAAACAAGAGGAAATGAAACAAGCCATTATAGGTAAGTGCAAGGCAGAGACCTTGGCTCGCTCGGGCAGTCAGCAAGCGTCTACTGAGTGCCTGCTGTTTACCTCAGTAGTGCTAAGTACAGAGTCAGGCCGAAGGCATACCTATGGTGTAACTAGGGTGGGTGGACGGGTGGAAATACGCCTGAGTGTGAAACCTCAGACACTGCGGAGAGAGAAAACTATGAAACCAGGACAGGAAACCCACAAGCAGAGATCCGACCATTGCAAGGCTGCGACGGGGAGGAGGTGGAGAGGAGGTGTTGAGATGGAGTGGGCAGGGAAGGGTATGGCGTTGCTTTCTAGCACAGCGTCTGCTTTATACGCCAGTACAGTTTTATGTACATGTCAGCAGTAGGGATGGGCGGCCAGAGGCACTGAGGCCTGGCCGTGAGTCTGGTGAGTGTGGGTCTTACACGCGATGAGCACGTGGGATTTTTCAAAGTAAATGAGAACATGATAGAGAGATTGCTCTATAACAGAATATTTGCCTAGCGCCTAGCGTGAGCGGGGGCCAGGGTTCAGAGGCCAGCACTGCGAAACAGCGTAGACCATAGATAAGTGGGTGGACAGGGAGGCTATTGTATAGACTCATAGACATATAGGTAATTAATTGGATAGGTGATAGATATAGATACAATCATTCAAAGATGACAGATAGGTGCTAGATACACAAATGATTGATAGATGATAGATAAACAGGGACAAAGACGATTGGTAAACGATAGATAAATAGCTGGCAGGTGCACAAATAGATGACAGATGCAGATAGATGATGGCTAGGTACATACACAGGTGCATAGACAGGTAGGTCCAGAGAGACAAGCAATCCCCCTCAAATTGAAAAAGTATCTGGAGACATTGCTGCCAAACTTAAAGCGATCAGGCCCTAGATGAGTTAAGCCCTTTGGGGGGGGGGGCTGAGGCCGATCAGGAGTGGCAGCATGTCCCTGTGTCCCCAGGCGCCTGGCCAAGTCCACCCTCCTGCTGATCCCCCTCTTCGGCATCCACTACATTGTCTTCGCCTTCTCCCCAGAGGACGCCATGGAGGTCCAGCTGTTTTTTGAATTAGCCCTGGGCTCCTTCCAGGTAAGTTTTGGGGACTGTGACTTAAAAGGGGACTCCTCGGGACTAGAGTAATGGCTCGGTGTGTAAAGTAGTGGCCTTGTGAGCGTGGGAACCTGAGTTCAATCCCCAGGTCCCACAGAAAGCCTGTATGTGGTGCTGCACGCCCATTGTCCCAGCGATGATAAGGTGATGATGAGGTGTCAGGCAGAGATAAAGGGATCTCTGAAGCTCACTCTCAGGCTAGCCAACAAGATGTCAAAATGTCACATCTATGTACATGCACTCATCTGCACACACACACACACACACAAATGCACGCATGCGCACAGACACGGCTTTCAATTTTCTTAGAGAGAAATGAGGCTGCAGAGACAGCAAGCCTGAAAGTCAGTCTCATCCATACAGTGCTGACCCAAGGGTCACGGGGAGGGCCTTAAGATGCCAAATGACCTTGAGTCTCCAATAGTAAAAACATATTGGAAATGGGGGAGGCTGACTCCTGGGAGAAAGAAAAGCAAAATCACCCCAGCATGACAGTGCAAGGCGTTACACAAGCATAGCAGGCAGCACATTCACAACCATAACGAGGCACACACTGCCTAAAGCCACAGGCTGGCAGATGAACCCTCCTTTGCTTCCTGGGGAGTCCAGAGGAAATGCCTACAGCTGAGAAACTGGAAATTCGCAGCATCAGCATGTTGTTTAAAGTCAGTTAAAAGTGTTCAGGCTGGACTCTAGTTACCCCTAAGGAGCAGGAAATAAGAGTGGGTGGCAAAATTATCCTGGAGAGAGAGAGAGAGAGAGAGAGAGAGAGAGAGAGAGAGAGAGAGAGAGAGAGAGAGAGAGAGAGAGAGAGAACGCAAATAAGTGTGCCAGGGGACAATATTCAATATTCTTCAGGTGTTATCCACCTTGTTTTCATTCTGTTTTGTTTTTTGTTATTTTAGACAGGATCTCTCTGTAGCCTAGGACTTACCAGAACTAGACCATGCTAGCTGGCTGTCCAGCCAGCCCCAGAGACATGCCAATCTCTGTCTCCCTACCACACCCTAAATTTTTCAGATGGGTTCTGGGATGGAACTCTGGGCCTGGTGCTTGCAAAGCAAGCACTATCTACTGAGCCATCTTCTCATGCCCTGGGCTATTGGGGTTTTCACCAGAATCATTTGACAGGAGGTGGGGAGGGTTAACTATCTCTAAGTCACCAAAAGCCCCGTGAAGTTAAGGCAACAACAGCAAGATGGGTAAGAAGAAATCTTAGCTGGAATCTCAAGCCTCACATTGTTACTTTATTTATTCGCTTGTAGCCAATTCCTTCCAAAAATAACACGAAGTCACTTTCAGAAACAACAGATGGAGAAAAAAATATGTAGATGACTTATCAGTGAGGGGAAAAAGAATACAAACCGGTGTGGTGTAATCCAAGCACTTGGGAGGAAGAGGTAGGAGTCAAGGTCAGCCTCCACTACATAGCAAGTTTGAGGTCAGTCTGGGTTTGGAGCTTTCTAGAAGCCAAAGCAAGAACAGCTTATTTCAAGAACTCACAGTATCCATTAAATGAGACCCAGTAGATCTGGCATGTGGTAGAGCATGCCCCAGTAGAGCATTGGCCCTGAATGCTTGAGACCCGGGTTCATGCCCAGTACAACCTGTGCATGCATGTTTTCCCACACGTACATGGACACACAAACACAGACACACACACACACACACACATCCCAATACACCAATGAAAGCTCATTGCCCAAAGAAGCCTTCTGATCATGCTAGAGAGATTGGGGACATTTTCCTCACTATGTGTTCCTTGCTAGTATTCCCACAGGAAGCGAGACTCTAGCAGAGGCTCCACTCTCCCTCGGGTTCTGCTCTGGGTAGACTGAGCTGGGCTACTGCCATTGCTCCGGGTTCTGAGGAAGATGCTTCACTGGGGACACAGTGAGTCAGACCTTGATCTGTCTCCTATTTGTAACCCAACCCCAGGCTGTACTTTGTCCCCTCCTCTGAGAAGCTTGCCTGACCAGCGCCCCTGCTAGCACCTGGTCCTGTCGCATATGTAACAATGGATTCGCTATTTCTGGGACAGGACATTGGAAGGACTCGGCTTAACCACCAAAGTGGATAGTGGGCACTCAGAGAGTTTGGGGGGCTCCAGAGCTGCCTTTCTATATAGATAGGGATTTCCTGTCCCCCAAACTGGGAAGACAAGAATTTAAAACAACAAAAAAATCAAGAACGGTTTCCAAACTTCCATGGATGAAAAGATCATTAAGAACATATAAATAGCTGGGCTTTCTGGACCACACGTGCAATCCCCAGCTCTTGGGAGGCAGAGGCAGGAAGTCAGCTCTATGCTCTTGGCTAGCCTGGGCTACACTGCAAGTTCCAAGCCAGCCAGGGGCTTGTGAGGTGTTTAATGAGATTCTGTCTCCTGCAAAAGTGTGTGTTCTTGTATATATAGACAGACAAATGGAATATATATGTATTCACATATATGTATGTATATTTATATATAAATATAGAGGAGTTTCTTCCACATACCAAAGTGAAGAGGATAAAAGAACGAACCTACATCTTCCAACCATCCTAGACAATGCAGTAAGATCCTGTATCTAAAATAATATATATGGAGAGATGGCTTAGTGGTTAAGAGTTCTTGCTGCTTTTTACAAAGACCTGAGTTTGATTCTCAGCACCCTATCAAGTGCTCACAACAGTCCCAGGAATCTGATGCTCTCTTCTGGGCTCCACAGGCACCTGAACACTTGTAGCATACACACATACACATAACTGCACATAAATAAAAATACATCTTCAAGAAAAGGCATATACACCTACAATAACAGCAAAAACTCATCAGTATTGCCCTGGCTTTGTATCTCAGTGGTAAAGCATGTCCTTAGCATGTCTGAGGCCACGGGTTCAAGGTCTGTCCCCTTCAAAAACAGCCTGAGGAGATGGCTCAGTGGGTACAGTGCTCACTGCACAAGCACAAGGACCTGAGTTAGGATCCTTGGTACCCATGTAAACAACTGGAGTGGGGGTGCCAGTGACCCAAGTACTGCGGGGACAGAGACAGGGATCCCTGAAGCTCATTAGCCAGCCTGTCCAGCCCATTCAGAGAGACCTAAGTTCAATGAGAAATCCTGTCTCACAAAAGCACGTGGAGACCCAATGGAGGATGATGACTGGTGCTGATTTGTTGACTGTAGGCCTTCATCAAAAAGCACATACACACACTTACACACACATGTCTGTACATACACACACACACACACACACACACACACACACACACACACACAGCCAATGTTCCTAAGCACTTGTACTTATTAAGCCCACTACAGAGGGGTACGTTCACTGACCTTTGAGGTCCTTCAATGCCACAAGTAGCTAAAGGTAGTCCCTCGTGGAACTAGGAAAGAAGGGCCAGGCCAGCTGAAGTTTTAAGCTGTCTATGAAAGCCTCTGGAGGAGGGAGTTTATCAGGGGAGATGGAGGTCAGGCCTGTGAGGAAAGCAGGATGGTGAGGAGGGCTCTAAGGGAAGAGGGGGGCAGGTTCTCCTTGGATCAGTTGCTGTCCTGTTGCTGATAAAACACCCCAATAAGAGCAATAGAAGGAATAAGGGGGTGGTTATCTTACCTCAGAGTTCTAGGGTATGGTTCATGATGGTGGAGAACTCTTGGCAGCAGGACCTGAGGCAGTTGGTGGCATTGTACCTGTATGGCCATCAGGATGTAAGAGCGATGCATGCTGGTGTGCAGTTCACACACTCTCCATTGGATGGAACAGTGCCGCCCGCGTCCGCATCCGCACCCGCACCCGCATCCGCACCCGCATCCGGGACAGGTCCTCCCACCTCGATCTAGAAAACCCCTCAGAGGCGTGCTCAGAGACTTTCCTCCTAGGTGCTTCTAGCCTCTGTCAAGTTGACAGCATCAACCATCACACGCCACTCATGGCTCTGCAGGCATTACAGAAGGTCCAGATAGACTGGACCTCTACGAGTCAGGAGCCATGAAGCCTGGACCATAGAGCTGCAGCCGATTGCTAACAGGCCTGCATTTTGCACATACTTTTTGCTCTTACCACACATCTGTTCCTCAGGAGGATGGTCCTCTTTCTTGTGAGCCCGGGATCTCCTCACAGTGGGATGGGGTGGGGGGCATAGGTCAGGGGTCTCTGCTAATCCTAGCTGGCCTTCTTTACCTTTCAGGGGATCCGATTCGTCCCTTTAGTCAGGGTCAAAGTCAAGTTCTTCCCTTATCGCCACTGATACAAGGGTGCCAGCCCTTGGGGTCAAAAGCAGAAAATGATTCCTGGTTTGTGGTCAACAAGGCAGGTGCATCAGGGTACTGTGGGCCCCAAAGTAGGGAATTCCCCAAGGCTTACTGTGCGCACACACACACACACACACACGTGTGTGTGACTCCAGCAGGGCAGGTGGAACTTATGAGCTGTGTGTGTGTGTGTGTGTGTGTGTGTGTGTGTGTGTGTGTGTCTCCAGCAGGGCAGGTGGGGCAGATGAGCTAACAAGACCTAACATGCTTCCTTCTGGCAGGGGCTGGTGGTTGCTGTCCTTTACTGCTTCCTCAATGGTGAGGTGAGTGTCTTGGAGGAGACATGGCTTGTGGTACGGAAGCTCCCCTGCAGACAGCAGCGGGAGGGGGATGGGCAGGGTGCTTGGGCTGCTCAGGCTTTGCTTGGCAGAGTCACCTGGAGGGTTATGTTAAATCACATCCCAGGCAATGTCCCCAAGTTAGAGCCAGCAGGTATAGACGGGTCTGGGTTGGGGCCGGTAAAGTGATCTTTACCCAAGCTCTCTGGCTGTTTCTTATCCATGGGCAAGTTTAGCAAACCCAGAGGAGCCCCCCAACCCCCCAACCCTGCCCCAGAACCCAAGCTCCTGGCAGCTCTGCTGCTTGCTCTGTGGGGGACCTGGGTCACTTCCCACCTGGAGCTGAGGCTTCCAATGGGTGACGCGAGTCACTCAGCACTGTCCCGGCCGCGCACCAAGACATGGGTTTCAGGATACGAAGCACGGGTCATTGGCCACGGCTAAGTAAGTCGGTGCACACAAGCCAAGTGTCTCTGTGGCTACTGGCCAGCCCGTCTGGTTCACATGCTTGAATGGGAGTGACCTCTGACCTTTCCCCAAAAAAATCAAACATCAAACCTGAATTCAGAGGTTGGTTCGAGTGTTTGGACTGGGGACCACAAAGGAAATGTCTGCAGAGAAAAATCCTCAGACCCGGATGGGCTCTGAGCTGGGGTGGGAGGTTTTTAGTGGGAAGAAGCATCTACAGGTTTGGACATTTGGTTCTGCAATTTGTGGAGCAGATCTCATGCCTTTTCGGAGGGACACGGGGTTAAAAGATGGCAGGTCCAGGTCAGGCGGGATGACTCAACAGGTCAAAGAGGTGCCTGTCAAGTCTGACCAGCTGCCTTCAATCCTCAGAACAGAGGTAGTGGAAGGAGCGCTCTGCCCTTCACAAGAATGCCACAGCACACATGTGTTCTCTCTCCTCCCTCTCCCCCACCTCTCTCTCTCCTCTCTCTCTCTCTCTCTCTCTCTCTCTCTCTCTCTCTCTCTCTCTCTCTCTTCTCTCCCTCCTTTCTTTCAGAAAAAAAGTAAAAAATAATTTACATAATTAAAGATGGCAGCTACAAGTGCTCAGGGTGGAGGGGTCTTTAGTACCTTCTAGATGGGGGCAGGAAATGCTCATTCAGAGGCCCTTAGGCAAGGGGCCACAGCAGGAGGACAGGAGGCGTTCTGGGCACAGGCCTGGCCTTCCCTTCCAAGCAATTGTGGCAGCTGATGGCCTGTCTTGGGCAGGTGCAGCTGGAAATTCAGAAAAAATGGCGCCAGTGGCACCTCCAAGAGTTCCCGCTGCGCCCCGTGGCCCTCAGCAACTCTTTCAGCAACGCCACTAGTGGCCCCAGCCACAGCACCAAGGCTAGCACCTCAGAGCACAGCCGGAGCACACCCAGGGCCAGTGTCCTCTGAGGCTGCAGCTAGGCTGCCGTCAGTGGATAAAGGATTGGCTATCCCGTAGGACGGTCATCTATCTAGCCATTTTGTGCGGAGTGGCTGAACAGTCCTGCCCCCCACGTCTGAGTTTCCTCAGAGCTAAGCAAGAGAAGACTGGGTCATCCCTGAGCAGGAAGCAGGCCTGTGATCTGGTCATTCTGATTCTTCAAAGAACAGTTTAGCGGCTCCAGAAGAGGCAGGGGAATAAAGTGACATCCGGAAAAACCTTAGTCTGTGTGTCACTCCTTTGTCGCCTGGGAAGCGGTATGATCTAGATCACTTCTCAACTCCTCCCTGCCTCCAAATCTCAGCTCACTTTTAAGGACATGCTTAGAAGCTCAGAACATATGAGGAATTAAGACCCTTGGCCTCACAGATCTGGTCTGTCCCCCACTTCGTCCCAACTGTCCTATACCTCTCACCAAGCCTTCAGGGCAACAGCTAAATTAAGCTGATGAAGTCACAGGACATCTGACCCCCCTGCCACCCTTCACTATCCCTGATATAGTAAGGGGGCTCTGCAGGTAAGCTGGGCTCTGTCCTAATGGGTGGGAAACAGCTTCTCGAAGGCCCAAGACTTGGCCAAACTACTCGCCAGTGTCTCCCGTAGCCCAAGGCAATCTGCTCTTTTCTAGGTAGCTGAAGATGGCCTCAAACTTGTGTTCCTCCTGCCTTCACTTCCCAAGTGCTAGGATTACAGGTGTGCACCGCCACACCTGGTTCAGGTGGTCCTAGGAATCAGACTCAGTCATGCACAGAGTAGGCAAGCACTCTGGCAGAGTGGCATCTCTGTGGGACGAGGCCTAGTTCACAGCCTCATACCTTAGATATCTGGGCGTCAAGGCAGGTGGTGACATCCCAGCTCTCCAGCAGGGAAGGACAAAGGGCCATCTCCATGCACTTTAAGCTTCCATAACTCTGTCCCCTCTGTGCCTGAGAGCTTGCACTCTGACTCCATTAAGGGGATGAAAGAGGACAAATGTTTGAATCTTCTTCCAAGATAAGAGCTAACAGGGAAACCCAAGCAGAAATGGGGCCGTGGCCTCCTGTTTGCATCCTGCAGGCTGCTGCAGGACCCCTTCCCTAGCTGAGACCCAGACCAAATGGTGGGTGAACTCTGATTTTGGTAAAACCAGACAGCCCACACAAATTCCTCAGGTGTGTTTGATCTCCAGCACCAGAAAAAAAAAAAAATAAAACTACCACAGGTATATAGGCCTAGCACAGGAAAGAGACCCTTATGACAACATCATGACAAAGTTCAAAAATCCATTCAGTGGCTGGGGAGAAAGGGATCTTATAGAATATAAAAGAAAACATTTCACCTGTTTCTAGGTGGTCAAAAAAAAATCCCAGAAATGGGACAACAGAACTTGCAAAAATTCAGATCTGGGACTTGAGGAGCTAGCTCAGTTGGTTGATCAATTCCTTGCAAGCACAGGACCTGAGTCTGCAAAACTAATGTGAAAAATCCCTGGGCATGGTGGTGTGTGCGTGTAACCCCAGCTTTGGTGAAGTGGGGATCCAGAGGTCTCTGGAGCTCACTGGCCACATGGAAGACTCTAGATCAGAGACAGACCGTCTCGAAAAACAAAATGGGGCAACGCAGATGCTTCAGTGGGTAAAACATTGCTTTGCTAACCTGACCACTTGAGTTGGGGGGTTCCCAGCACCCACATAACGCTGGATGCAGTTGTGATCACATCTGCTATCCCTGTGCTCATAGCGGGGGAAATGAGAGACAGGAAATCTTTGGATGCTCACAGGCTGGCTAGCCTGGCATGTGCAGCTGAAAACGAGAAGCCCCTGTCTCAAACAAGATGGAAGGTGAAGACCAATAGAGAGTGCTGACATCTAAACTCCGCCTGTGCCCCATAATGTGTGCAGGGCCACATCTGCACACAAAAATTAAAAAAAAAAAAAGTGGAACGTATTTGAAAAACAACACAGCCAAGGTTGGCTTCTGGTCTCCATACACTGGTGTGAACACATGCACCTGCACACGCATGCACCTGCTTGCACGTGTACCTGCACATGCATGCATCTTCGCACAATACACCTGCTCACACATGAACCTGAACACACATGTACCTGCTCACACATGCACCTGTACACAATGTACCTGCATACACATGCATACATGTGCACACAAGCCACAAAAACACACACACACACACACACACACACACACACACACACACACACACACAGAGAGAGAGAGAGAGAGAGAGAGAGAACGCAGTTCTTCCAGTGAGTATGGAAATCTCCACTGGTTCTTGACCCTTTCACCTCTACCTATCCCCTGCAAGCTGTTAATTATTACTCAACATCTGTTTGTCCCCTCGCCTGCTGTGGAGTTCAGCAGTGCAAGCATGCGCTCTTTGAAATGTGTTCAGGATCAGAAATGGACTCTGAGGCCACCTGACCCATACAAGTGGCAGTCTCACAAACAGCCCTGAGTCTAATCTGGCCTCAGAGAAGAACATGTTAGACTTCAATCTAAGGTCAGAGAGAGGGCAGATAGCTTCTAGAAACTGAGGTGTTCCAGAGCTGTGGGCCCATGAAAGGGACAGGGCAGGACTTTAAGTCAATAGATTAAAAAGCAACTGTTCACAGGCTTTGTGGGGGAATCCTGCTAAAGCCAGGGAAATGTATGCAAAGTCCCCTTGAGCTAACAGGAGAAGGTACTAGGCACTGACTGGTTCCTTCGGGGGAGAACTGAGCTGTTCTTAGAAACCTCAGGAGTCCCAAACGCTGGGCTGGGAGATGGCTCAGCGGTTAAAGCACTTGCAGTGCAAAGCAAGATGACCAGGGTTTGGATCCCTAGAACTCATATAAATGTAGGGTAGGTGTGGTGACTCACCTGTAATTCCAGCTCTAGGAGGCAGAGATAGGAGGGCATTGCAGAGGGAGCTAGCTCATGAGACTAGCCATTCAGGTAAGCTCTGGGTTTGATTGAGAGTCCCTGCCTTAATGATCTGGGTTTGATTGAGAGACCCTGCCTTAATGGATAAGAGAGTACTTGAGGATGAGTCCAGAAATCAACCTCAGACCTCCATATGACATACTCGCATGTATACTACACACACATGAGCCGATATACATGTGAAGACATGTACACACACACACACACACACACACACACACACAGGACCCCTCCAGCCCACATCCCAGTGCAACCCAACCCATGACCCCACTTAGCTGGGCAGCCAGCCTGGGACTGACCGCTGGATTCTTTCAAACTCTATGCCAGTCCAGGCAAGAAAACACCCAAGGAAGACATTTTAGGATATTCTTCTTATTTTAGAATTGACATCATAATAGCTTGGCTAACCTATCCGGCTTGCTGTGCTATGGTACTGAGCCACAGTGCTGGCCTCTGGCTGGAGAGACTCCCCAGGGCCATTTCTAGAGCTAAGTGCCTAAGAGGCAGCTTCAAGGTCGTTGGCTGTGCCACTCAATCGTAGCCAGAGGTCCTATGTCAGAGAGTTCCATCTTACAGAAGCCAGAGTCCCCCCTGGAGGGTCCCCGGGCTGAGTGAGGCTGTTGATGTGAAGGCCCGCTGGTGGCGTTGAGGAAGAAGAGGAAAGAGGCGGTGAACTCACACCAAAACATCAGGGTGAAGCCCATGACGGTGATCTGACTCTTGAGAAGGATCACAAAGATGAGGAGACACCCAGAGGAGAGGAGGAAGGCGACCAGGAGGAGGTAGGAACCGATGGCCCACTTACGCCGGGAGCGAACGTCCTCACACACCTGGGACACAATGAGCAACTCCAAGCCAAAGATGGCGGCCACCACAGCCATGGCAGCCACAGTGCGTGCTAGGCCCATGCCCACAGCCATCCCGGGCACATGGGCCTGGCTCAGGTCTCTCAGACATTGTGGTCCACTGTGGTTACTCATGGTGCAGAAGGACCACAGCCCAAAGAGACGGTCCTCCATTAGGAGCCAGTGGCCATCGCAGATGGAGACGGAAGAAAGGACCACAGCCAGGGCAGCGCACATGATGATGAGGGTCCGGATGAAGGTCTCAAAGAAAGGCCAGTGGGGCCTCTTAGGGCCCAATAGCTTCTGGGCCTGGAAGACACCATGGGAAGCAGTGAGTTGGCAAGCGTCCCTAACACCAGGGAAAACTCCCAGCATGCATTTCCCACTTTGTCCAACCCCATTGTCTGCTCTGATAACAAGGAAAACATTAAACTGATCATCCTCAGTTTCCCATTAGACCCACCATTACCAGGGCGGGGGCTTTCTTTTTTCTCTCTGTCTTCCCTCTTCTACTGGAGCCTGGCCAGGTGTTTACCAATTCCAAACTCACCCCTCCCTGTTCTTCTTCTCAGGATCTTTGTCCTGACTGAAAAGCCCACATGGGAGCTGGAGAGCTAGTCTCTTTGGTAAAGCACACATTTTAAGAAGACAGGCTTGATGTTGAGGGCATGTAATCCCAGCACTGAGGAGGCAGAGATAGACAGGTCCCTGCAGGCTCACTGGCCATCCAGCCTAACCTACTTGGTGAGCTCCAGACCAGTGGGAGACCTTGGGGGGAAGAGGAGAGGGGGGAGGGAGAGAGAGAGAGGAGAGGGAGAGGGAGAGGGCAGGAGGGGGAGGGGAGAGGGAGGGAGGGAAGGGAGGGAGGGAGAGAGGGAGACAGAGAGGGAGAGAGAGAGAAAGAGAGAGAGAGAGAAAGAGAAAGAGAAGGAGAGACACACACACACACACACACACACACACACACAGAGAGAGAGAGAGAGAGAGAGAGAGAGAGAGAGAGAGAGAGAGAGAGAGAGAGAGAGAGCCTAAATAACAACAGTTAAGGTTGGCCTCTGGTTTCTACACACACACACACACACACACTCTCATACTGATTGACATAGTTCCACACCAGGGAAACCCCTCTTTCAGACCTCCTGGGTAGCTCTCTCAGCCCCAATAGTGACACCACCTCAGCTGTTCTCATTCTCCTCAGAGAGGCTTTCCTCACCCTGCTGGCCCAGTGGGTCCTCTACTGCTGGTCTCCCTCAGGGGCCCAGTTATGCTCTCTGCTCCATTCAGACTGTATGTGGAGTAATGTGCTACTGACTGTCGTGCGTGGACACTGTGTCTCCCTAGGAGGGCAAGGCCATGTGTCAAGGCACTGCCTTATCCCCAGGACCTGTAGGTGTTAGGCCTGTGCGCTTGGCAGGTACTTGAGGGAGAACATGGGGGAGCCTGTCAAGTTCGCCCCTTGAGCCTTCCACCTGAAATTCCTTATAGAGTGAGCCTCCTGCTCAGTCCTAAGTTAAATGACTCACTTTATAGGATTGACAGAAGTGGGTCACACCACCAGGTGGGAGGTAAGAAAAGCCGATAACTCACATAGAATGGTGGATGCTGGGAAACGAAGGGAGTGAGAGGGAAGGGGGACCGTGGGGAGCACCCATGCCAGCTGTGAATAGACTGCCAGAGGCAAGTGTGGGCCACAGGTCCCCAAGGGGATGCCACACTGAGCCTGGCTCCTGGGAGACTGTAGGGAGAACTCTTATGCAGCTGTCAGCTAGGCCTGGAGAGATGAGTGAGTCAACAAAGGCCTGCTGTGCAAGCATGGGGACCTGAGTTCAAGTCTCCAGCACCCACATAAAAAGTTGGGTGTGGTAGTGATGCGTGTTTGTAACTCTAGGGCTGGGTGGAGTTAAGGGGTATAGATGGGTGGATCTCTAGAGCTCAAAGACCAGCCAGTCTAGATTAATCAGAGAGCTTCAGATCCAGGGAGACACTGTCTCAAACAATAAAGTGGATGAAGACACCCTGCCATCAAACTTTGGCCTCCTTCTCTCTCTCCTCTCTCCTCTCCTCTCCTCTCCTCTCCTTTCCCCGTCTCTCTCTCTCTCTTTTCCTCTTCTCTCTCATCTGTCTCTCTGTCTCTCTGTGTCTCTGTCTCTCTCTTCCCCCCCATCCCTTTTCTCCCTTTATTTTGAGCTGGAGTTTTACACATTCGAATTTGGCCTTGATTCACTATATAGCCAAGGATGATGTTGAACTCTTAACCGTCCTCCCTCCGGGGATGACAGGGGAGCACAGCCACATTTGTACATTTGGTGCTAGGGTTTAAACCCAGGGCTTCGCACACGCTAAGCAAGCACTTCCTCGCGTGAGAGCCACATCCCCAGTCTGTGCACTTGTTTTCTCATCTGCCTAGTGAGGCTGGCAAGCCCTGCAGGAAAGCCCCTGGCAAGGTTATGGAATCCCTAGAGACTAATACAGTCCCAGGATAGGACAGCCGTGGGTGCACAGAACAAGTCACAAGACACACAGGCCAGCTCAGACACCTTTTGACCCTGGGCCTCACACTGTCTGGAGAACAGGCACATCCAGTCCCTTCCTCAGCCCCGCCCGTCCCAGGCCCAGACTGGACTTTAATCTCCAGGCTCTGTGAGGGCACACAGGGATCAGACAGAGGTGACAGAGAGATCTGGTGTCACCTTTCCTTCCCTTGACTTGAAGCAGGCTTCATTTAAACTCACTGACCACACGTAAAACTACAAGGATTAAAGGGCTCAGGTTGATAAAGCTGTGTAGGATGGAAGATTGCTCGTTCTGAAACGTGCTTGCAAGGATGAGGACCTGAGTTCAATACCCGGAACCCATGGCGGGGGGGTGGCGGGAGGTGGGAGGGGGGAATAACTGGGAATGTTAGTGCACATTCATAATTGCAGCCCTGGGGAGGGGGAGACATTGGGGGTAAGGAGAGAGCACACTGGCCAGCCAGTCTTGCCTACTTGGTGAATTCCAGACCAGGGAGAGACCCCAACATCAACAGGGTAGTCAGTAAAATTCCTGCCTTGCAAGCTCAAAGACCTGAATTCCATCCCTAAAACTCATATTTAAAAAAAAAATCAATCTGATTTACTGGTGCCAATAATCTCATTATTAAGGGCAAGTCACTAGGAATCTCTGGTCTGTCAGCTCAGTTGAGCTCTAGGCCAGTGAGAGGCCCTATCTCAAAAACCAAGGTATACAGAGCCTGAGGAGAAAGGGCACTTCGAGGGTGTCCCATCTCTCTAGCACCCCCATATAAAACGTGTGGCCCACAGGTGGCTCTCGATTCTTGAGAGTGGTCACTGTCACCAGCAATGATCAATCATGTGGGATTCAGTCTTCTTGAGCCACTGTGCACGTCACTCTGTACTGCTGGCACCTCCACCAACTTCCAGTGACTCAGGGGCTGCCATCCTCTCCTGGAGCGCGCGCGTGTCTGTGTGTGTGTGTGTATCTGTGTGTGTGTCTGTGTGTGTGTGTCTGTGTGTGCGTGTCTGTGTGTGTGTGTGTCTGTGTGTGTGTGTCTCTGTGTGTGTGTGTCTGTGTGTGTGTGTCTGTGTGTGTGTGTGTGTGTGTGTGTGTGTGTGTGTGTGTGTGTCTGTGTGTGTGTGTATCTGTGTGTGTGTCTGTGTGTGTGTGTCTGTGTGTGCGTGTCTGTGTGTGTGTGTGTCTGTGTGTGTGTGTCTCTGTGTGTGTGTGTCTGTGTGTGTGTGTCTGTGTGTGTGTGTCTGTGTGTGTGTGTCTGTGTGTCTGTGTGTGTGTGTCTGTGTGTGTGTGTGCGCGCGCATGTGCGCGCACGTGTTGCACATCTGAGTGCCAGGAGCTCAGTGGACGGGCTGGCAAAGGGGAAGTGAGCAGCCAGCCCTGCCCCTACCAGGCAGCCTCATCTCTGTGCCTTAGGGCCTTGACTTGCTCCCCTAACACAGCTCATGCCTTCCTTCAACCTGGGACCCTGAATGGTTCCCACCTGCTGCCTCAACTCCACTGGGCTGCTGAGGCCAACCCCAAGGCCACTCCCCAGGACCAACAGTACCCCAAGAATGCATACTGGACCCACTCGTTCCTCACATTCCTGTATCCACTACACTTCAATGAGGACTCTGCCTAGGCCTGGGGTCAGGCCACCAGGCTGGCATTGACTGAGACCTTCTTGCCCCAGCCTCCCAAGGAGCTAGAATAAAGGCCTGTGCTAACAAGTCTTGCTTTTTAGCTCTCCACTGAAGGGTGATAGTAGTACCTAACTCCTAAGGTTGCTATGGGGATGAAGTCATTCGCCAAGTTCCCCTCAGAGCAGGGACTGGTGTGCCTGCATCCTGCACTGACAGTTCTGAGTAGTGCATCCTCTTGACTTCCACGCACAGCAGAGCCTGGGGCAAATATGCCTGTGCGCTCCCCTCCCTCACCCTCTCCTCTCTGCTTCCCTCCTTTGCTTCCCTTTCCTCTTCTCCTTCCTCTCTCTCCTCCCATCTTCCTCCTCTTACTGCCTCTCCCCCTCCACCTCTCCTCCTCTCTTCTCCTCTTTCTTCCCACCCTCCTCCTCCTCTGTCATTTCTTTTCCTTGTCTCTTTGCTCTTCCCCATATCCTCCCAGTTCCTCTCCTGGTCCCTCCCACCCCCCCCCCTACCCCCCAACACCTCCCCCCCCACCCTACCTCCTCCCTTCTTCTTCCCCTTCTTCCCCCATCGTCCTCCCTCTCTCCTCTCAAGGGGCTCCTGCCTATGGCTTTTGCACTTCTTAGCCTAACTCCTCCCACGGGGTGCTCTCACATCTGGGCTCATGCTCCTTTCTTTTTGGGCCTTCCTCCCAAAGCTCCTCCTTGGAAGTGGTCTGGAATATGCCCAGGAACAAAGAAAAAGAAGTCACGGGATGAGAGACCCTGCAGCTGAGTTCTGGTTAAAAGAGTTAGGGGGTGGCTTGTTCACCGCTTTTTTGGGGGGGGGCATCACCCAAGCTGTGAGTGAGATTCAGAGGTGGGGAGACCTGAATTTGTCTACATCCTGTCACTTGGCTACCTACCCACTGTGGACAGATTACTTTTGAGCCTCAGTTATATCTCTGTAAAATGGGTAGAGCTGTAGGGGTGGCCTATTCCTATAGTGCCAGTTACTCCGGAGGCTGAGGAAGGAGGGTATTGACCCCAGCAGCCTGAGAGCATCCTGAACAACAAAGCATGACCCTATCTGTCTCAAGCAGTATTGATAATGATGACAATAATGACCACTAATGGGTGAAACACTACCTAACATTATCAGTGTCATCAGGCCTGAGCACCTGAAGGCTGAGTCAACTGACCTCTGTACTTGTCAGGATAAGACTGGACAGTGGACAGCCTGGAGGACAGCCAACCACCGGGATGCCTGGGTGAGCAGGAAGCTGGCCCGCAGGGTAGCGGACACTTCCCGACCGCCCTTTGAAGGGGGCAGGAATGCGGAGATTCTCGGCCAACACAAACACTCAGCGTTGCTCCAAAAAGAAGCCAGATCTTAGGGAAAGCTGCCGCTCCTACCCCCGGGAGCCTTTTTCCTGGGGGTTCCCGGACCTCAGTGAGCATAGTCCCACCTCAGTTCCATATACCTCCCCAAACGCGTTTTGGAGGAAGATGATGATCTTTGCAGACTGGACTCCCAGAAAGTTCTGGCTTCGTGAGCAACATCCTCCCTTACATAAACCAAGCCTGGTATTTTGCAAGTCCATTCTGTCTGTCTGCCATGGGGGAGGTTTGGGAACTCTAGACGCCCAGTTTAAAAAAAATTCCCAACGACCCCTGAGAAAAGCCTAAACGACCGGCCATTCACTGATGACCCTGCAAAAAAGTTTGGTGGCCTCTGGTGCTCTGGGGGTGGGGGGCGATCAGAGGCCGAGAAGACCGCTCAGAGCGAGCTGCATTGGGGGAGCAGGTATCTCAGGATCTCTCTCAGAGGAACCATCCAAGGAGGTTCCCAGCAAGACCTGGGCACCTTAAGGAGTTGTCACCCTGACCCAAGGCTTCAGTGACTGAGGATTCCCAGTTCTCTCCCATGGCTGGCTAAACCCCGGCTCTGTGCCCCGCGGGTCCCTCGGGCTACCTGCACACCGATGGCCGTCATGCTGCGCCCTGCGCGGCCGCGCTGTCGCCTGGCCTAGCTGTCGCACTCTGGCAGAGCTTGGCCGAGGGGCTGGCCTTCTCTCGCCCCGAGGGGCGTGGCGCAAGCAGGGAGGCGGGGGCTTCGCGGTCACTAGGCTGCTCGGGTTACGCTGACTCAGCGCCTTGGGTCCCAGAGACGGGGTACCGGGTGACCCAGCTTGTGATCTTCGCCTGGGGGCAGATTCCTCGAGGGCCCGGAGATTTGGTTCCGGTCCAAGCTTGAAGGTCCGAGTGTCCGGAAGGTGCACCTGGGTGCAAAAGGTGGCAGATCCCGCCAGGATTCTGGCTTCTACACCGGCTGTGTGACTTTGGACTGCTATTTAAATGCTGAGCCTTGGTTAATAAATGAGACAATGTTTGATTGGCTGGGCTCTTGCAAGGCTTTTGTGACGTGTGAGTGAGCCAGAACCTTCTGGAGCTATCACTTGCCTTAGTTTACCCTTCATGGAGGATGTGACAGCATCCTTGTCTCCTGATCTGCTCTGGGACTGCCAGCAAATATTAGGCCAGATGTGGTGGCAGATTCCTGTAATCCCAGCATTTGAAGGACTGATGCAGAGGCATTGTTCTGAGTTAGAGGCCAGTCTGGGTAACATGGCGCGTTCCAGAGCAGCCTGGGATACACAGTGAGACCCTGTAATCACAGCGAGAGGAGGAGGGAGAGCGATGGGAAGGAGGAGTGGGGGAAGAGAAGGGGAAGGGGAGGGTGACACCAGGAAGGAGTGTGTGTGTGTGTGTGTGTGTGTGTGTGTGTGTGTGTGTGTGTGTGTGTGTGACAAAGAGCTTGGTCTAGCATGCACAAGGCTCTGAGTTCCTTTCTCAGCAGCATAAGCAAAATGAGGGGCGGGGGAGGGGACAAGCGGGAGGGGGAGGAGTGGTGGTGATACTAAAATACTCTCACCCCCCCCCCCCAAAAGATGGAAGATCCAGTCTGAGGGCAAGAATTTCAGCTAGCACTACTACTGTCTTCCTCCAGTGCAGGGAAGGGAGTGGGAGGGGTCCCGATCAAAGGAAAACAAGGTGCTGACTAAGGGATAAATTAGATAGCTTTAAAGATACTGATTTTCATTCAGAAATTTAGACCCAACAAGATAGGAAAGATGCTTACTTCAAGTTTGACAAATACAAATAGCCAAAGCACTATGACTGCAACATTTATATAACTCATGATTGTCTCTTGGTTCTTCCTGCTGTATGTAGTTTATTTTATTCATGTGTAATAATAAAAATGTATATGTTTTTAAAAAAGAAACATACTAAAATAATAATAAATTTTAAAAAATCATCTAGCTTGTTCTGGCTAGCAGGCAGCTCTCTCTGTTTTTCCTATGGGCATAGGGAGAACCAGGAGGGCATAACCACCGCACAAGCATCGTCTGCGTCCACGTCCATCTGGTTCCATCACGGTCAGAGGCAGTCCTGGGGCAGGCAGATGGGCTGTGGAGGTCCTTCCTCGCCTTCTTTTGCCTTCCCCTTCTGAGCTCCTCCAGAGAGACGCTGGCTGGCACACACAGACGCCAGGATGAGACCTGCAGTTAGCAACACTGGTGCTGCCAGCTCTGGGCTAGAGGCCTGAGCTGAGGCCAAGAGCAGTTGGCCAAGTCCAGCCAACTGGCCTTCTCTCCGTTAGCACCACCTGTTTCCCCTCAGTCCAGGATTCTAGAAGGTAGACATTCATCTCTCCAGTGGAAAGAGCACAGAGAGAGGACCTAGCCCCACCCCTAACCTGGTGGAGGGGGGCGGGGAGGGTTGGCTGTCCCTTCAAGCAGCTTTGAATATAGTCAAGCCAGCGAACCCTGAGCACCTCTTTTCCGCTTCCAGAAGGAGCTACTGCAGAAGCTGTTGTTCAAGGGTTAGGGTTAGGGCTTGCCTAACATGCCCGAAGCTCTGGCTTCCATCTCCAGTGCCACGTAGATGAGGGGTGATGGTAGAGATACTTGCAATCACAGCACGTGAGAGGGGGAGGCAGGGGGATCAGAAGCTCCGTCATTCTTGGCTATGTGGTAAGTGTAAGGCCAGCCTGAGTCACATGAGGCCTTGTCTCAAAATGAAAAAAACAAAAAACAAAAAAGGAGTTGCCTGGGTTTCATAATCTGTACCCACTGCGTGCCTTCTGGGATTGCTAGATGGGCTGTGCACATCTGTGGGTAGGGTGCCTTTTAGCTGTTGTTTAGAAGAATAGAAAAGTCTTGAATCAGTTGAATTTAGAGTGGCACGCCTTGTCAGCAAGAAGGTCTAAGAAGCAGAAATGAGGAAGTGTCTGTCCAGTTCCCAAAAAGAACTTGGAACAAGGGCCTGGAGTCTGGGTGGGACTTGTGCCAAGATCTGGCACCCTTGGCATGAGGCACCCACAACACTCCCTCAGCACGTGGCATAGCAGAAGCAAAAAGATTCCAAAGAGACAGCTCTGTGCCTTGAAGTGGCACGTGCCTTTAAGCAGAGGCAGGCTGACTGCTGCTGAGATTCACATAGTGAATTCCAGGCTAGCCTGGGCTATGTAGTGAGGCCCTGTCTCAAAAAAGTTGAGGGGATAGCGGGCAAACCATTGTACCTCTCTCCCTTTGGCTGTCAGACATGGACCCCAAGGAATTGGAATTTCCCAAGAAAACCCACATTAGGGAAGGAAAAGCTAAGGCCTCGGTGAGAGCAGAGATTTTTCTCTGGGCAACAAGTTTCACAAAAACCTGATAACTTGTTAGGTCTCCCTACAGGAAAGACCAAAGCTGAGACAATGCTGGGTCAGTGACAGGATCACACCTTTCCAGGAAAGCTTATATGCACACCTCTTGATTTCTATTTAAACCCGAACTTCACTTCAGGTCCCTGAGGCTGGCCTTGTGTGTATGTGTGTGTGTGTGGGGGGGGGGGCTCTGGACCTTTTTATTTGCTCTTGTGTCAGAGTTGCCAGGGCCGGGACTGTGACCCTCATAACTCCAGTAACAGCAGGAGTGTCCCTCTGATGGAGTCCATGGCGGACAGGGATGGCAGGCAGGGCCCCGGGTATTAGAGCCAGAGACAGCATGAACGTGCATGGTGAGCTTTGAGACCGCACAAAACCTCTATTCCTTGACATTCTCAGCCTTTTCTCCAGGTGGTCTAACAAGTTGAGCCTCCATCCCCTCCTCCTACTCATCAACTGGTCACTCTTTGCCCCCTGTCCCACCACTGATAAGACCCAGACACAGTTAAGTCCCCAGGTGAGCTGATAGTGGTTAGTCATTCAATAGGCATTAACTTTGTTAGTCAGTCCATAAGCACTCTCCCATACATAGACTGGTCTTTCTTTATATACATGTCTTCTGCCAACACCGCTCTTCTTTAAGACATCAAATCTGAGCAAGGAGTGCAGCTCAATGGGAGCAGGCTTGCCTATCATGGACACACATGTGTGCAAGCCCCTGGGTTCCATTGCCAGCACCACAAATGCAAAGAATCAGAGGGCTGGAAAGATGGTTCTGTTGGTAGAAATGCTTGCTTTGCAAGCACAAGGACATGAGTTTAATACCCAGAACCTACATAAAGCACATAGAAACTATGACCCACTTGTCATCCCACTACCAGCAAGGCAGGAACCCACCCTTTCAGCCTAGCCTACTCAGTGAGTTCCAGGACAGTGGAAGACCATGTCTCAAAGGACTACAAAGTGCCTACCCTCCCCCCAAGCCCTGCCCTGCCGTGTGTGTGTGTGTGTGTGTGTGTGTGTGTGTGTGTGTTTGTGTGTGTGTGTAGATATCTCTCAACCTCTGTTTCTGTGTCTCTGTGTTTGTGTTTCTCTGTCTCTGTCTCTGTCTCTGTCTCTGTCTCTGTCTCTGTCTCTCTCTCTCTCTCTCTCTCTCTCTCTCTCTCTCTCTCTCACACACACACACACACACACACACACACACCCCAACCCATATACCACACAAAGACAGGGAGATAGCAAGGAAGAAAGGGAGAGAGGGAGAGAGGGAGCGAGGAAGGGAGAGATCCAGTGAGATGGTTTATCAGGCTAAAACATTGGCTGCCAAGTCTTATGGCCTGAGTTTGATTCCTGCCCCCCCCCCCCATGATGGAAGGAAAGAACTGATCTCTACAAGTTATCTGGCTAAAGCATGTGGGTACACATGTGCCAGGTGAACACACAAACTCACATGCATGCACACACTCATACGTACAAACAAACACATAAAATAAGTAAAATGTAATAGAGGAAGGGAAAAGAAAAGGAAAGGAAAGAAAGCTAGGACCATCCAAGACACTGCTCATCTGCTGAGTTCCAGGCTCAGGGGCCCCCTGAGAAAAGAGAAGACCCACCTACAACAGGGCCCTCCCTTCCCTTCCCCCTTCCATCTCACACTCCCTCTCCCCTCACAGTGTCAACTCTGCCCAGGAACAAAAGTACACCAATCAGGACACCCATCTCAGAAGAGAGGACAGGCCTTCCACTTAAGTTGAGCAAGGGAGGTTGGTCATGTAGGTGGAAAGGGGACTTAAAGAAAACAGAAGATTGAACCAAAAAGGCAGACCGGTAATTCCAAAGTTTCTTTTCCTTGTAAGGTGGAGGCAGTAGAAAAATACTGGTATCAATTTAGCATCAGACTACTGCAGGCTGCCTTGTGTGTGAAAGGATTAACTCTGGGAGAAGCCTCATTATCAGGCCTACGGAAGTTGGCCGCTGTTTCTCTAATCATTATTCTCAGAAGGCAGATAACAGGCTCCTTGCAGGTGGGTGACCTGCAACTTGAACAGTTAATTAAGGCTGGGAGACGCCTCAGTCAGGAAGGTGTTTGCCTTGGGAGCATGAGGACCTCAGGTTTTATAATTCCAAGAACTGAGAGATCCTGGGGCTTGGTGGCCAGTCAGCCTAGCCTACGCAGAGCTCTCCAGGCCAGTGCAAGATAAAACAGCAAACAAACAAACCAAACAACCCCAAAACCCCAAACCCAGGACACACATGGTGAGGGCAGGGTGGGGGCATGGGGGGTGGTGGCTGTCAAGATGGCTCAGTGGATAAAGCATTTACTTGACTTGCAAGACTGCCTGCCTGCCTGAGTCCAATTCCCAGAACCCATATGAAGGCTGAAGGGAAGAATAGCCTCTTCTGGCCAGGCTGAAGAGATGGGTCAGAGGTTAAGAGCACTGACTGCCCTTCCAGAGGCCCCAGGTTCAATTCCCAGCACCCACAACTATCTGTAACTCCAGTTCCAGGGGATCTGACACCTTCACACAGACATATATGCAGGCAAAACACCAATGCACATGAAAATGAATAAATAATTTTTAAAAAGAAGCCGGGCATGGTGGCACACACCTTTAATCCCAGCACTTGGGAGGCAGAGGCAGGCAGATCGCTGTGAGTTTGAGGCCAGCCTAGTCTACAAAGCAAGTCCAGGACAGCCAAGGCTACACAGAGAAACCCTGTCTCAAAAAACCAAAAAAAGAAAAGAAAAGAAAAGAATAGCCTCTGTGAAGTAGTCCTCTGACATCCACATCCACACTGTCACGTGAGTGCAACCCTAACACACACATTCACACCATACACACACACGCATACACACACACACACACACACATCACCACCACCATCAACAGCAACAAACTGGATAGCTCCTGAGGAGCAAGATCTGAGGTGGTCCTCTGTATACACAGTCACATGAACGCACACACACAAGACAAATGATACTTTAGAGATCACATCTCCCTGTGCTGCCCTGGTTGGTCTGGAGCTCATGAGTTCCATCAATGGATCTTTCTGCCTCAGGCCTCTGAGTGTCTCGGATTGACAATTAGGACTTTTCACAGCTCCGAGTGCTCAAGCACTTGGCTGGGCTGTAACAGAGCAAGGCACTCAGTGATTACCCAATAAGCATTACTTGAATAAGTGGATCAATCACTCAGTTACCACGTATGCAACACTGTGCTGGCCAGGGAACACATTCAGGTAAGCAGCAAGGGGGAGAAGAAAAAGTCAGGCCAATTCTCCCAGGCTGGGGAGCCTGCTCGGTGGGCAATAGTGCTTGCCTGTGTGAAGTGAGGACCAGGGTTCAGATCCTCAGCAGCTACATAAAAAAGCTTACTACCAGCAGGTGAGAGTCGCTCTCACTGCTCATCAAAGATGCTTCTCTTTACAACAGAGAAAAGAAAACCACAACCAAAGTGCAGAAAACGAGTGATGATGGGTTGCCCAGCCCCCAGTACAGCCACCTACCACGTAACTCCCACATCCAAGGCTCAGGCAACAACATGGACAGGGCTGTGGACAGAGCCAGAGGGCCTGGTGTGAGACTGCGTCTCCTAGAAATGACAAGGACGCTTCACTCGTTATCTGTTAACAACATGGCTGTCTAAATAAGACCTGAAGAAACACAACACCAATAGACATGCTGAGAAGGAAGAAAGAAGTCTCCTGGGGCCCCATCTACAGACAAGTAGAGGCAGCCAAGGAATGCCGACGGTCTTCCTAGGGATGAGAGTCCCGATTGGTTATTTAATACCAAATTGGATAGTCAGCCCTGAGGCCATACACAGCTGAGCGACACTATATGTTGAGGTGTATACATGTAACAATGCAGAGAAAAGAGGCCACTATTCACAAGTGGAACAAGTTGGGGAGCGGGTAGGTGGGAGGGATTAGAAGGGAAGAAAAGGAGGAAATGACTCAGTTATATTTTAGTTTAAAATAATTTTTAAAAGTTGGGGCGGGGAGTGATATAGGAAGACAACTGGTGTTCTCTGGGTTTCCTGATTGCACATAACACACGCATGCGCACACACACACACACACACACACACACACACACACACACACACACACACACACACACACACCCTGAATTATAGGAATGATCCTTCGAAGTATTTTCTCCCTTTCACTTGTATTCTGGTCTCAGCCTCTCCAACTGTGCTGGCGAGTTTTATGTCAACTTGACACAGGCCGGAGTCATGGGTGGGGGGGGGGGGAGCCTCGGTTGGGCCTCTGCTGCCTCTGCTGTAGACAAGTCTGTAGGACATTTTCCTATTTGGGGCTTGATGGGGGAGGGCTCAGCACATTGCGGCTGGGGCTACCCCTGAGCTGCTGGTCCTGGGAACCATAAGCAGGGTTGAGCATGCTCAGGAGAGCAAGCAGCATCCCTCCATGGCCTCTGACTCAGCTGCTTCTGGGTTCCAGGCCCACTTCTCTGCCCTCACTGATTTTGATGATGAACTGTTATACAGAATTGTGAGTGAAATAAACCCTTTCCTTCCCAAGTTGCTTTTGGTCATGGTGTTTATCACAGTAACAGTGACTCTAACTAAGACAACCAATCTAGCCCCATATGTTCTTTCTTTCTCTTGCCCTCTCCTCCCTGGCCTTGCAGCTGCCCAGCCTCTGCCCACTGCAGGACCCTCATCTCTAACATGGGTACCTGTGCTGCACCTTCACTCTGGAGCATCTTCATGACCCTTTCCCCAAGACCCTGGAGGTTGGAGGGACCTTTCCCTCGGCCATCTGCCCACCCCGGGCCCCAGTTCCTCATGTTCAAGACTCCAGATGTACCTGTCTGATCAGACCCTGGACAGAGCTCTGCCTACTCTTAGAGGCTTTGGACTGACCGTGTGATTGACTGTCCTTGGACATCTGTAGGGGCCTTCTTGCCTTCTCCCAAACTTGCTTCTCTATTGTCTTTGTGTGTGTGTGTGTGTGTGTGTGTGTGTGTGTGTGTTCTGTATATGTGTGGTGGATGTGCCTATGCATGTGGTGTGTGTGTAAGCCTGTGTTTTGTGTGTGGTGTGTGCATTTGTGTGTTTGTGCTGTGTGAATGTATTTGTGCTGTGTTGTGTGTGGTGTGTATATATGTGGTGTGTGTGTCTGTGAATGTAAGTCTGTGTTTGGCGTGTGTGTACTGTGTATTGTGTATATCTGTGGTGTGTTGTGTCTGTGTGTGTAAGTCTGCGTTTGGTGTGTATTGTGTGTTTTTATGTGTTTGTGGTGTGTGTATGTGTGTGTGGTGTGTTTTTGGTATGATGTGTGTGCGGTGTGGTATGTGTGTGTTTGGGGTGTGTGTGTGTGGGGTGTGTGTGTGTGTGTGTGTGTGTGTGTGTGTGTGTGTGTGTGTATCAACCCCAGGACATTGTGCCTTGTACATACTCACCACTGAGCTATACACACAGCCACCTCTATCTTGATCACAGTTGAATATTGAATATTTACTTTCCTTGTCCCATTCTTTCCCATCCCTCTTTTTCCCATGGTTCCCTTCTCCCATCCCCCTCCTCTTCCTCTTCCTTCTCCCATCCCCCTCCTCTTCCTCTCTTCCTCTTATTCCCCTTCCCCTTCCTTCTTCTCCTCTTCCTTTCCGTTCTCATCCCTCTTCCTCCTCCTTCTCCCTCTCTTCCTGTTCCCATGTAGCCCAGGCTGGCCTCAGATTCTCTGTCCTCCTGCCTCAGCCTCCTAACCAGCTGGGATCACAGGAGCACAGCACAACACTTTCTTTTGCCCTCTCAACACACACCGAGCTCCTGAGTGCTGGAACTTTGTCCCTCTGTTGCTGTCCTGTGTCCGGCCCCTGGAGTAGAACCTATGAGCAAGGCTTGCTGATAGACCAAACAGCAAATGTGTTCTGGACAAATGCTTCCCCCTGGGAGTTCTGCCCAATGGCATGTGACTTCTGATGATGTCAGGGCCCCAGGAGACCATGCCTTCCATCCTGTGTTAGGGACATCCTGGGACATTCAGTGTCTGATGGTCTTGTCCCCCAGGTGTCTTAGATAAGAGAGCTGAATCTACTGAGGGTTGGGAGGGGGAGGGGGCGGTAATCTGGGCCCAGGGCTCCTCTTTAAGAAGTAGGGTGCATCAACAGAAATTCTCTGAAGACACCCCCCTGCTATACTTTAGTGGAACATCATGACTGTGGTGCCCAGATTAGCCAGGGATGGGGAGTGCTAATCCAAGCACTTGGGAGTCTGAGGCAGGAGGGTGAACAGGAGGAGGAGACCATCTCAGAGTTGTAGGGGGAGAAAAGATGAGGAGGGAAAAGTAGAGAAAGGCAGGGAAGGAGAGGTCCAATTTAGTCCCTTCGATAAGCCATTTACTGAGGTGACTTGGCCTCAGCCGATAGCATGTTTGCCTTGCATGCACAAAGCCCTGGGTTCCGACGTCCCAGCACCACACAAACTGCGCGTGGTAGAACACCCCAGAGTGCTTGATTATAGGCCTACGCCATTTGCTGATATTTAAAGCTGAGTTATTTTGTATAGCTAGAGGTGGAAAGGGGGACCAAGAGTTCCTGGCAACAAGGTGAGGTGGGGCAGGCACATGCCTGAGGCCCAGAACACCGAGCCTTCTAGGCCTTCACTAGAGCGTTTGGAGAGCTGCAGGTGTCTGGATTACTAAGCCTCACTCCCACCTGGCCTTGGGCTCCCGGCCTCTTCCCAGCTGCCTTTGGTGTGTGGCCTGGGAGAGGGTTGTATACAACTTCATGCCTCTCCTGCCCTCCTCCTCCTCTCTGCTCCAGCTTGTTGTCTTCCCCCAACCCCTGCTCTTTGTAGGCAGGTTCCCTCCCTCCTCCTGTGCCTCCTGGTGCCCTTTGTCTTGGCTCCTTTGAGCTCCAGCCCGGCATTCTGATCTCTTTTCTCTCAGGGGCCTTATTGCAACATAGACACTTCACACTGCATTCTAGAGCTGCTGGAAGCAAGGGCTCCCACCCCTCCAGAGCATTCCTTCCCGAGCAGGAGGCAGCAGAGGGAGAGGCCACAGGTGTGACTTGGTGTGTGTGTGTGTGTGTGTGTGTGTGTGTGTAGAGAGGGGGGGGCGGGGCTGGAAGACAAAGGTATCCATAGGAATGCTATCCACTTCCTTTGAGACAGTGTCTCCCAGTTACCTTTCAGCTTATTAGTTAGGCTAGGCTGGCCGGCCAGTGAGCCCCAGGGACCCACCTGTTCCCACCTTTCCAACCCTGGGGTCACAAGATTTCTAACAGGGTCTGGGCCTCAAACTCCAGTCCTTATGATTACACGGCAAGTACTCCACACACTGACGCAGGCCCCCCTTTCCCCCTGCCCCCTCCCCCTTCCGCCCAGACTTAGAACACTTACCTTGTCAGTACATTCTAAAACACCCTGTATCCTGGGGGAACGGGACAATAAACAAATGTCCCAGGGTTATCCTATAAAGTGGACTGCCAGCTCATCACTTCCAGGAATGTGTCAGCGTTCTTCCCTTACCAGGATCCCCGAAGGGCCAAAGGGCCCAGAAAAGCAAAACCAGGAAGCAAGAGTTGGCTCATGAGAACGGAGTGTTGGTTGATTGGGAGAAGTGCAATCGCCTGGGCGAGCCTTGTCTGGGCTCTGAGGACACCTGAATCATATCCCTACCCAGACTGTTACAACTGCACCTCACAGGGCAAGCAGGCTGGGTCTGTCCAATAGCCTATGAGGGAGAGACTAGGGCTTTCTAGAGACTTCACTTGGGGAGGTGGGGGAGGTGTCCCTGGAAGGGTGGGGCAGCCTCTGGACCTTGGACTGGGTATTTTGATCCCTGGGGCTCGCTGCCTACTTTCTTCTTTTATAATTATTTTCCCTATGGGGCTGGGAAGCAAACCCTTGTTTTATTAGCAAGTGTTCCACCACCGAGATGCATTCTCAGACCTTATTATTGTACTTTATATAAAGATGGGTGGATGGATGCACGAGGGCAGGCATGTGTGTATAGTGTGAGGTGTTGGTGTCAAACCTATGGCCTCTTCCATGCTGGCAGGAGTTAGTCCTCTAAAGCTATATCCCCCACAACATGTGCATGTGTATGCGTGTGTGTCCTTTGTAAAAATCAGATTTTTTTTATTTTATTATGTGTTTATGAGAGTTTTTTTCTTGTATGTATGTCTGCACACCACGTAAGTGCCTGGTGCCTGGTGCCTGAGGAGGTTAAAAGACATTGGATCCCTTGGAATTGGGAGTTAAATGTGGCTGTGAGACACCGTGTGTCCTGGGTCCCTCTGCAATAGCAGTGAGTGCTTTTCATCACTGAGTCATCTCTCCAGTCCCTGAATATATATATAATATAATATATATAATATAATATATAAAATAGGTTTTGAAATAAAGTCTGTGTAGTCCTGGATATCCTGGAATTCATGGTGTAGATCAGGCAGGCCTCAGACTCACAGAGATCCATCTGCCTCTGCTTCTGTTGCTCTGACCCTCCTGTTTTTATATAGTGCTCAGGATGGAGGCCATGTCTTCATGTACGCAGGTGACACTCTCCCAGCTGAACTATATCCCTAGCACCCCATAAGCCTGCATGGTCTGTCTGTCTGTTGTCTCTGTCGTCTGTCTTTTCTCTGTCTCTGTCAATCTCTCTAGGTTTGCATAGTGATGGAATTAATTAATTAATTTAGTGTTGCTCAAGTTTGCCTCAAACTCCTAGCTCAAAAAATCATACTCTCACGGCCTCCTGAGTAGCTGGAACTACAGGTGTACACCACCATGCCTAGCCACAAAGTGTATTTAACGCAAGTCCAAAAACTTAGCAATGCAAACATAGGGTTTAATACTCCACTCTGCATTTTAAACTTCTCTTAAAAAAAAAAAAGACTAGACTATTTAGGAACTTGAGGGTGACTTCTTTATCACAGACAAGTCCTGCCTTGAGAGGCCAGCAGTCTTACCACAGGCTCTGCCTATGCCCCTGGTTGCTGGCCTGGTGTCTATCTCCCAGCCATGCTAGCGATCAAACCCCGACCAGTGCACTAGATCTTCAGCCTTTCCATCCTTTACTTCTAGATCCCACTAAATCGCCAGGTTGGTCTTTAACTCAAACTGTTCTGCTTTAGGCACACTGGGTTGACACGTGCTCTCAGGTGTGCATGGCTCAGAAGCAGTGTGTGAGCCCAGTTCTGTGGTAAGTACTAATGATTACCCAGCCTTATCTCCCTTACTCTTGGGGGCATCCTCTTCCCCACACTGCTGTTATCTGCATCCCCAGGGGATCCCCAGAGGAAGCCTAGAGAGACTAGCCACATCAGCGAGCTCTGGGTTTGATTGAGAGATCCTTCATCCGTGAGTAAGGGAGAACTATGAAGGATTATTCATAGTGACCCTCCACATGAACACACATGCATGTGCCCCTACACACACACACACACACACACACACACACACACACACACACACACAGAGGAAAAAAGAAAAAAGCCCATTAAGATTCATACATCTCTCTCATATTTTCTGTGGGTGTAAAACATACATGTTCAACAACAGGAATGAGTTCAGATAATATTCCTGAAGACAATGGACTCTGTAAGCTCTAATGAAGATCGAAGTCACATCATTTTCAGGACAACTGACACAACCGGAGATAATCACCACCACTCCCACCCCAGCCCCCACCCCCACAGACACACAGTGAAATGAGCTGGCCTGCTGTTCTCTCTTTTCTTCTTCCAGGAGCATTTGCATTCTCTGTGGAAATGTATGTGTTGAGTGGTTGTCCCTAAGCAGCATCCTTCCATAGCTTCTGCCTTCAGGGTTTGACTTTGAGTTCCCATCCTGACTTCCCTTGAGGATGGACTGTAAGTTGTAAGCCACACCAACCCCAAGCTGGTTTTGCTACATGTTTTATCACAGCAATAGAAATCAGACCCAGTCAGTATGTTTCTTGGTTGCTCTTTATTACTATAACAAATACTGCGTGGATACTGCTGCACATTGTGCCGCCCTCACCTCTTCCTGTGTGCATAGGAAAGCAGCATCACACCATTTTGATGCTTTCTACGGGTGTTGGAGCAGTTCATTTTTGCTGGCGGGTTAAGGAACTAAAAGGCACGTAAGTGCTACCAGAATCTTGGGAGTCCTGGTGGAGCTGCCATGTGACACGGGGGAAGTCAGAGTTTCCTCTTAGGCTCTTAGTCTCACTAATGAAATCAAAACTAAGAACAGATTCAAACGGGGTCTCCATGGCAATTTGGTAGAGTTCAAAGAAAAACCACAGGGCAGATAAGCTGCATGCCGCAGCTTCCCAGAGAAGGAAGACCGTAAGCCAGCACAGAGGTCGCCACATGGTGGCAGGCAGGAAGGAAGCCCAAAGGACCAGGGAGTTTAAACGCATTTGTAGGCTCCAGTCAGCACGCTGTGTGTGTGTGTGTGTGTGTGTGTGTGTGTGTGTGTGTGTGTATGTGCGCGCGCGACACAGAACAGAAGAAAATGAACCCCCTTAGCCTTTCTGAGTTAGAAGCTGGAAGAAAGACCCAGCTGAGCCAACTGGCAGCTTGAAGGGACTGCACAAGGAGGTGGGGACTCTGGTCAAGAAACAGCTTACTATTTGAAGGTTCATTTGCCCTCCGCAGGGATCTCTGGCCCACAAAGGCCACATCACCACTAACGATAAATTCCATTTATATTTTTGCACAGGAGCTTCAGCTACTTCTTGCACGTGTACTTTTGTCCCTATGCCCAAGGCTGAGTGGCATATTTACCTGCACAGAGACAAACTGCCCATTTCATCTGCTGTCCTGGTCCCCTCTTTTAAGGGGGCCAAAAGACTTCCTGAAAGTCAAATGGTATTGGCATGCCATCTTGCCACAACCCCAGTCTGTGGTAACAATGGGCCCTGTAGAAGATGGCCCCATGTGAAAGGGGACAAAGGATGAGGATTGTGACCATTGTTCCTACTCCAGGGAAAGCACAGATACAGAAAGGTCAACTGAGAGAGGCAGCTGGGCACTGGGGTAAGGCTCAGGGGGAGGGCATTCGTGGGGCTCTGTGAGGTCCTAGTTTCCACACCCAGTACCAATATCAAGACCTACAAATTCCTGTATTTTGGGGATGGCTGTAAATGTTCCTTTTCAAATAAGTCTTTTTTTGTGGGTGTGTGGCAGAGGGTGGGGGGGGTGGATACATGGGTGGGCACTAAGGACAAATACTTAAGAGTTCCCCCAAACACATGAACTCTGGTGCCCCTTATTTGGCCATGTCCCCTTGATGGGGAGGCCCGATGGCACTTGGAGGAAGGATAGCAGACTACCAAGAAGAAACTTGATACCCTAGCATCATATTCAAGGGGAGGATGTCCCCCTCAGTCACAGTCATAAGGGAGGGGAATGGGGTGAAAGCAGGAGGGAAGGAGAAATGGGAGGATGCACAGAATGGGATAACAATTGAGATGTAATATGAATGATTTTATTTTTCAGTTTAAAAAAAAGGAAAAAAAAAAAAAAAAAAAAGAGCTCCCCCAAACAAAAATGTCTTTTAGAATGCAGAGGTTAAGCCAATGTTGAACTAAATTTTTCTGTATTGTCAGTTGATGTTATATTCTCTCTCTCTTTCTCTCTCTCTCTCTCTCTCTCTCTCTCTCTCTCTCTCTCTCTCTCTCTGTTGTGTGGTTGTGTGTGTGTTACAGGTACGTGCATGTATGGGTGCTCCTGCACTTGAGTATGTGTTCAGAACCAAGGCTGCAGTGAAGTCACGGGGTGAAACATGAGAGAGACTACTAGAACACCTTGGATCTGGTACATATTTGGTTTTAAATCAATTTTTGGTTATGTCCAGAAAGGCACTCTGTTAACTCTACATTCAGGTAAGTGACCCCCATATGGGATTGTAACCTACAGATTTAAGAAATTGGGTTTTGAAACATGACGCATGGTAGCCATCACACACAGGACACTCTGTAGATGGCTCCTGTATCTTCATCAGGGTAGTCAAGTTCTGTCAGACTCCACCTGATGGTGTCACACCTTAGGATCCAGTGAAGTGTTGGTTCATTTCGCTCTCCCCTCCTCCCCTCCCTTCTACAGCCTAACGAGCTGCATGGTTGGACTCTCAGACTTGTGAGGTCTGGTGGCCTCTCCTCCATGGCCTAACCTTGATCTTGTACCACACGGTCTATCTGAAAGAGAGAGAAACCTGTTTTTGTTACAATCCCAAGTGTGGGATTGGGACGGTCTTGTGAGAGAACAGGTGAGGTTAGTCCACTAGAAGACCAACCACCTATGTGGGAGCTTGATTGTTGCCAGCTGAAAAGATCCAGTGAACAGACTCTGGGAGGAGATATGTAAATGAGCCTAGAACTGGAGGTGGGGCCTTTGGAAACTTTGGATAGTTTTGGCTGTTCATCGCTCCACTTCAAGAGGCTCCTAGAGAGAATCGCTTGAGGGAAGGCTTCGGGGCTCTGAGCTCCTGCTGCGGTTCCGGGTTCTGGTTACTCCAGGTTCCAGAAGAAATCCTGCTGAGTATGCCAGGAGAATCGTCCCTCTGAACTGATATCCTTACGGTTTTGTTATTGTGTTCCTTAATCGTCTCTTCCTATTGTTTTGGTTAGTTGGGTTATAAGTGATGTACGCTCGGTTAATAAGTTATAATAAAATATATTGGTTAAGAAAACTGAGCCTACATTTATCTGCTGATCCTACTTCTCCATGCACTTCATAGCTGACAACCCAGGCTCCTGATTCTTGCTGTCTTACTTTAGTCTTGATCCCTTGTAGCTGGAGCTGGAGACCCCAACAAGAGGAAGTTTAGGAGATGCCTAAAGGAACGGGGAAGAGGGTATTAAAAGCACTGAATCCCACTGTTAATTTTTGTGACCCAGCACTGGACTGGGAGGGTGGTACACAGCGGTGTTCAGTAAGGGCTCTATGAATGAATGCATGGAAATAATGAATGAATGAATGAAAAGCATTAAACACCTGGAAAAGAGGAGGGAATATGCCTCAGCTGTCTTCAGGTTTAGTCTCTGGGTCCCTCTTTCATATGCTGAGTGGAAAGTCCTGGGAGGCTCCTGTGTAGAGTACAGTATAGCCCGAGGGGTCATAAACCAGAAATCTTTGGCCCCGCACACGGGTTCTGTCTCAGTTCCGAGCACACTGCCACTGTCTTATCTCTTCTGCCACCTTTCTCTATCCCTCTGCCCCTGGGGTCTGGGAGGTGCAGCGCAGCTTCTTTCCATGGCGTCGTTAAAAGGCTAGAAAAGCCAAGTTATGGGGACACGGAAGGAGAGGAGCCGTCACGAGGAGCCTGGTTGAAGACTCATGCGCTGCGAAGGAGGAGTCCAACACAACTGGCATTTGCTTCAGGCCTGTTCCCTTCCCATCTATGAAGCTGCAGTGTTCTAGGACACCCACTGGCACATTATACAGTGGCAAATATGTCCTAAGCCCCGTGTGCAACCGGGTGACTCTTGGTTTGCCTTATCACCTCTGGAGCCACCCTGTAGCCTCAATTATCAAGGGAATAGTGACAGAGGCGAGGAGGGCCTATTTGAATCCAGTCAGCAATGGAATTATAAACATTTCCAAAATCCTGTATACTGTCACAACTAAGACACTTAACTGCGGCTCTGAGATGTCTACACCTATACTCCTGGGGTGCCTTATTCCCTTCCTCGGTGCCTTGCCTTTTCTCTTTTCTTTTTGTCTGTCTCGTGTGTGTGTGTTTGTGTGGCCTGTGTGCACATGTGAGTACGGAGGCCAAAGGTTGATGTTGGATATCTTCCTTAATTATGTCTCAACCCTAATTTTTTTAGACAGGGACTCTTGCTGAAACTGGTGCTTGCTGATTGGCTGGGCTGGTTAGCCACAAGCCCCAATGAGCTTGCTGATTGGCTAGGCTGGTTAGCCGCAAACCCCAGTGAGCTTGCTGATTGGCTAGGCTGGTTAGCCACAAGCCCCTTGTCTCCTTTTCCCTCATGCAGCAGCAGCAGCAGCAGCAGCAGCAGCAGCAGCAGCAGCAACAGCAGCAGCAGATGCCTCAGATACTAACTCAGGTACTTGTAGATATGTGTGCAGCAAACACTTTACTAACTGAGCCGTCTCTGACGCCCTTCTTTCTATTTTTTTCTTTCATTTTTTAATAAACTCCAGCTCTGCTTTATACTTAGCTCATTCTGAAACCCTTTTCTTCATCAAAGCCAAGCACCCAGCTTTATCTGAAGGAAGGTTTGTAAAAGATTACGGCAACTCCCCAGGCTGCCGAGAGCAGCAGCACAGAGCTTTGCCTCCATGCTCATGTTGAGTGGCTGCGAGATAGAGACCCAGAGAGGGCACAATGTGGCTGGCGTTAGCTATTGGCTACTTTAGGGGGTTGTCTTTCTTCCACCTTCTCTGTAGGCTCAATTTTCTTATCAGTTATATTTTATTATGAACTTATTAAATTTATTATAGCCTACCTCCCTCACAACCCAACTAACAGAAACTATCAGAAAAGGATATTAAAAAACACTACAATGAAACCTTAAGGATATCAGTCCCTGGTGTAGTCAGCAGGATTTCAGCAGACCAGAAATTCCACCAAATTTGCTGCTGGAATCCACATCTGGGATTAAAACAAAAGCACATTATAATATTTATATTTTTTTAAAGAAACCTAAATTCCAAAATTCTCACTACAGGTCTTCAAACCTGAGAGTTCAACAAAACTCCTAGGAGGGCTATTCAAACCCAGATCAGAAGCTGGAGAGATGGCTCGGTGGTTATGAGAGATCACTGCTCTTGCAGGGGACCTGACTCCAGTTCCCAGGACCCACATTGGATGGCTACAAGTGATTCTTGATCCAGAGGATCTAACACCTCTGCCCTCCATGGTCACCTGCACATGTGTACAAACCCAAGTGCACACACATGTGAGTAAAAATAGTGTATCTTAAAAACAACAAAACCCCACATAGGCAGACCCAGTCCCACTGTGTTGGGTTCCAAAGGGCTGGGCTGAGACTAGAGAATATGCCTTTGACCAGCTTCCCAGGTACAGCTCAGCCTGTGGGTTTGGGCCACACGGACACGCTCTGGGGGTAGAGCAGTGGACCAAGAACAGTGAAAGTGTTCTACTGTGAAGTCCATGTGTGACCCAGGTAACCCACAAAGCTCTTTCTGCCTTGGCCTTTTTTTTTCTCATTAACGACATAACAATGTTGAATTTGGTCATACTGGGAATTGGACGTGCATATATATATATATATATATATATATATATATATATATATATATATATATATATATATATGCATATATACATAGAAATATATTTGTAAAGTACTTGTCATAATAGCTGCCCTACAGTCCTGGTAGCAGCAAAGAGAGGTTAACACTCTGTTTGCTTCCCTCTTTTTACAGCGCCCTGGATCTCAGCCCAAGGAATTGTGTCACCACAGTGGGCAGATCGTCCTACCTCAGTTGACCAAAGCAAGATAACCAGAAACAAGCATGTCCAGAAACGCATTTCCCAGGTGATTACAGTGTTTATCACATTGACAGTTGAGATTAGCCACGGCACCTTACAAATGAGGCCGTTCTAGTTGCCAACTTGGGAAAGCCACCGTTTCGTGGTGGAAAGGATGGAAGTTATGCTGTCAGACAGACCTGGCCAGAAGTCCCTCAGGTGTGAGCTGAGGGGGCCACTTGTCCAGGTTTGCCCTAGCCTAAGGATTTCCCAGACAAATGACTTAACACTGCTAATATCAGGAGAGTCCTGAGGAAACCTCACCTGTCCACGTGACCTGCCTGTGACCTGCCGTATCCATGTGACTGAACACCGAAGACCGCGCGCACGCGCAGAGAGCTGCTATGGTTTGACTATGGAATGTCCCTCATAGGCTTCTGTCGGGATTTGGGAGCCCACAGATAGGCTTCAGGGGAGTCACTGGATCTTGAGAACTCTGACCTAAATGGGTTGATACACTGATAGTGGCACTGTTAGTAAGCGGTGAGACAGGAAATATGACATTGGGTGCTGTATCTTGCACTGGCTCCTTCCTTTATTTTATTTTATTTTATTTTATTTTATTTTATTTTATTTTCCTCTGCTCTCTGTCGCCATAATGTGAACTGTTGTGTTCTGTCCTCACTCTCTGCCTTGATTACTGAGATCTCTGATACCATGAGCCCAAACGAAGTCGTCCTCATTTGTTGGTCTTGGTACTTGGTCACCGTGAAATGAAACCATCGGACACAGCAATAGACAATCGCTAATAGTTCACCGTTAGTGGCGGAGAGGCGCGCCCAGAGTCCAGAAGCTCAGAGGTCATCTCTACTCTGTGTAACACATTAAGGAATGACTCCCTTTGACTTTACTATGCACGCACATGGGGATAGTGAACGCTTGGGTGATGTTGGACATGCATGTTCACAAATTAGATCAAATGATAGAACGGTACTTGGAAGATGGTGAAACGACTGGGTAACCAAGAAGAACGCGAGCCCTCTAGTGGCCAAGGGTCCAAAGCGCAGCGCGGGTCATGCTGGCTGGAGGGCCCTCAGGCTTGCTGAGAGTAGGTACCTATGACGTACGGTGGAGGACTAGACCAACAATGGCACTCTGGCATCCTTTGGTTTAAGAGGGATTTCTAGAAATAGCTTTAACAGAGTCAGAACCCTTTCTCCCTCACCTCTCCTTAGCAAGAGGGGCAGGAGCAGAGGGTGACACACGGGGCTTTCCCACTCCTCCGCAGATCCTGGAAGCAGCCTCTGTAGTCAGGATTAAACCCGAAGCCTTAGAGGGCGGGACAGCTGGCTGACAGGGAGGGGCCTGTTTGCAGCCAGGTGCCGAGCTCTTAGCCCTGGCTTCGCGTTCCCGCAGCAGCTTCTCCTCAGAGTCCTTTTCCAACCTCTTCACCAGACTAGGCTGGCTCCCCAGGAAGCTCTGTACCCCACCATCTTGGACCTTGGAGCTGTCAGGCCTGAATCCTCCATCCTATTCTCAGTAGCGATCTTCAGACTTCCCTTAGGCCCAGCTGGGTGGCCAGACGCAGGAAAGGGGAAACCGGTTTAGCACCCCCCCCCCCAATCCCTTTCCACAGATACCCTAATGGTTTTCTTTCCGAGACTTAATCATCCTAAGATGCTGGGGGCTTGCTTCTGGCCTTATTTCTTGTTGGGGGTACATATATGTAGAACATTTATTTCTTGTGTGTGAGTGTGGGGGTACACACAAGGGGTCAGTTCTCCCCTTTTGCTGTGTGGGTCTGAGGGACTGGTTTGGGTGAGTCAGGCTTGGGAGCAGGACCCTTTATCCACTGCGCCACCTTGCTGTGTTCTCTTTACACTCTGGAACACAGTGACTGTTTGTTCTTAGTCTTCCAAGTTTCGTTCTTTGTTTTCTCTGGTGCTGATGACAGAACCAGGACTACATTCAAGTGTTCTGCCAGTGAACTACATGCTAACCCGATTCTCTTTTGTTCCGAGGCTTCTGGTTCTCCTGTCCTCACCTCCCCGGTGCTGGGAGTGTAGGTGTCTCATGGCACCATATCCAGTTTATGTGGCGCTAAGGGCGAGACCCACAGCTTCATACGTGCTAGGCCAGCACCCTACCAACTGAGCCACATCCTCCGCCCTCACGCTTCCTTTTAGATCTCTGTTCTAACTATGTATCACTGCTGTCGTGGCGCCAGAGCAGCCATAGGTAGCACGCGAGGGTATGTATGTCTATGTGCTAATAAAGCCTTATTTATAAAAGCAGGCAGTGAGCTTTAGTTTCTGATTCCCAGACCAGCATATGAAGTTTCATGTAATTATTCAGGAGAACACACACTTAGACAGGCATTCTACTAACTGAACCATGTCACTATTCTGGGGTTCTTAAGTCAGGAGCAGGTGTCCTTTGAAAGAAACAGAACTGAGGAAGGAAAGAAAGAGGTGGAATCCATCCATCTATCCACTCATCCGTCCATCCATCCATCCACTCATCCATCCATCCATTCACCTATCCACCCATCTACCCATCTATCCATCCATACATCCATCCACCCATCCATCCATCCATCCATCCACCCATCCATCCATCCATCCATCCATCCATCCATCCATCCATCCATCCATCCATCCATCCATCCATTCATCCATCCATCCATCCATCCATCCATCCACCCATCCATCCATCCATCCATCCATACATCCATACATCCATACATCCACCCACCTATCCATCCATCCTCCCACCCACCCACCCATCCATCTATGCATGCATACATACATAATACATACATACACCTCCATCCATCCATCATACATACATACATACATATATCCACCCACCCACCCTTCCATCCATCCACCCATCCAACATATATTTTCTAGGGATTTGTGTCTGAAGTCTGAGGGTGCAGGCTGTTGTCTCTAAGGGCCTTAAGCTGGCTGGTTCTTTAAGGATGGAGTGGTCCTCTGTGCTAATTGCACTTTGGTATTTAGAGCTCAGTAATAGCAAAGTATGGGTGTGTGTAAACCTCTCAAGGTGAAAGTGGCCTGGCCCCAACCCCAGACTAACTGCCACAACATCCACCTCTGCCCTACAGGAAAAAAGAAAAGAAAAGCCCAAGATCAGACCACAAAATCCCACCAAGTGCAGGCCACCTTGGAAAGCTCCATCCCCAAAGAAGGCGTCTATAAAGCCTTTCTGCTGCTTCTTGCCCGAGCAGAGGCAGCCACGCTCCTGAGTTTTCCTCTCCCAATAAGTCTCTCGTGTGAGGTTTCTTGTGTGGTGTGACTTTGTGGCGTTCCTTGGCTCCTGACTTCCAGGATGCCTTTCTCTTCAGAGCTGTAACACTTGCACTGGGGAAACCTCCCCCCGCCACCCGACCCCCGGAACTGTACCTGCCCTCTCAGAGTTGCAATGCCTCCATTGGGAAAGCTTTTCCCCTCAGAGCCGGAACACTTACAGTGCATAGGGTAGGAGAGGGGTCTTCCGGAGTGAGGGGGAATTGGGAACAGCCTTCAAGAGTGCTAAAGCTTGCTGCAGGATTGGGGTGGAGCAGGAAAAGGTGAACCAGAGAGGCAGAGATGGAGTCTCAGATTAGGATTAGGATTTGCCTGAAAAGCTCAGGACTCAGCAGGAATCTGTTCTCACAGCACCTTTTCCAGCTGACAAAAGAAGAGGTTCTGTACGTTAGTCTAGTTATGGGAATTTGAGTAGGCGTGTTGCACTGGACAGGAATCTTTAGATGGTGTTGTAGTTCTTCCTATGACCTCCAGAGGGCGCGCCAATGCTTCCTTTAAAGGGTTTTATTTGTTTGTTTGTTTGTTTGTTTTGAGACAGTGTTTCTCTGTGTAGTCTTGGCTGTCCTAGACTCCCTTTGTAGACCAGGCTGGGCTCAAACTTACAGCGATCTGCCTGCCTCTGCCTCTGCCTCCCAAGTGCTGGGATTAAAGGCATGCACCACCACACCTGGCAAGAATTTTGTTTTGTTTTTGTTTTTAATATATAAAAGTCATTCCAAACTCCCTTAAAAGTGAAGTTTTGATGGTTTCCTATCTCTGTTTCTTATTTTCTCTCTTCCCTTCACTGCCACAATCAGAGGGATTTTGGCTCACAATGTCAGAAGTTTCCATTCATGGTTGTTTAGTCTTGGTTTTTTGGGCACATCATAGAGGAGAGGAAAGAGAGCAGAGGAGAAGAAAAGAAAGGAGGGGAGGGAAAAGGAGTGGCAGGAAGAGGAGAGGGTAGGAGCTGGGATCTCAGTAGCCTCTTCAGAGGCATATCTAAAAATGGCCCAACAGCTATATTTCCGTTAGGCCCCACACCCCTAAAGCATCGCCAGTTCCTAATAGGGCCGTATGTCAACCACGTCTTCAACATGTTGTACGTAAATTTTGTCCCAAAGGAGTAATAGCTGTGTATACAAATACAAGCCCTAATTAATATTGTACATGCTTACGATTCTGGGGAAGGGTACTGATGTTCACAAATCACTTTGAAATGCATTAAAGCACATTCAGCTTGCTGGAAGGGGCAGTGGGACAAAGAGTTGGTGTATGATAAAGTGCCCACGACAAAGAGATAACAATCTACTGGGTGGCCGGAGTGCTGCTCACTGCAGACTTATTTCTGCTTTTCTGGGCGTGTGAAACATTTTGTAATAAAACGGTCTCAGAAGGGGCTGCGGAGATGGCCCTGCTGCTGAAGTGCTTTGCCCGAGGACCTGAGTCTGAGCCTTCAGAGCCTGTGTGGCTCTCCTGTGTGGGAAGTGCCCCAGGAGTTGTATGGCACATGCCTCTAATCCCAGAGGGCAGAGGCAGGGATTAACCAAATCTACAAATCGAGTTCCGGGACAGTCAGCTATATAGAGAGACACCGTCCAAAAACCAAACCAAAACAACAACAAAAACAAAGCAAAGCCTGTGTGTGGTGGTGTATGTTAGTAACCCCAGCTCAGGGGAGGGAAACACAGGAGGACCCCACTGATCAGAAACAAAGCCTGCAGCAGCTAAAGCGAGGCTTTTTGTTCTGGCCCTGGCTCAGTCTCTTTGGCAGCTCCTAACGCCACCTGTGGCTCTGCTGGAACAAGGCTTTCTCTCCTCAGAGCTCTGAATGTTCCCAGGTGAGTCACCATCTGCCCACATGAGCCCTTCCGGCTCTTCTCTACAGAGCTAAGTTCTGGTGATGTGCCTGGAAGGCCTGCTTCCTCAAATGCTGACCATTTTGATTTTTCTTTCTTTCTTTTTTTATTTTTATTTATTTATTTTTTGTTGTTGTTTACAGACTCTGCCACATCTGGCCCTGAGTGGGTGGTAGGGACGCCCACTCCACACTCCCACTGCCCAGAGGGTGCTTGGCAACTCTCTCTCTCTCTCTCTCTCTCTCTCTCTCTCTCTCTCCCCTTTCTCTCTCGCTTCCTCCTCCTCCTTCTTTCTCTCTCTCTCTCTCTCTCTCACACACACACACTCCTTCTCTCTCCCCCTCCCTCTGCTCTGTTTCTCTCTCTCTCTCCTCTCGCCTCCTCTCTCTCTCTCTCTCTCTCTCTCATCTCTCTCTCTCTCTCTCTCTCTCTCTCTCTCACACACACACACACACACACACGCACACACACACACACGGCCTTGGTGACTGGAGAACATCTGGCTTGCTGCTGCACAGCTAGGCTGTGAGAGCAGGGCTGGACCTGAGAGTCTGTAGGGAGAACTTTGAAATCCAACAGGAAGGGGTGTTCAGCAGTTAAGGAGAGTGAGAGAGAGCCCCCCACCCCCCGTAAAGAAGGCAACTTTCACTTTCAAGGAAGCCCAGAGTAGCAAAAGACTATTCTTGTCTGCTAAGCTTTAAAAATGAAATCACTCTTAAAATGACACTCGTTAGCAAAGATAGGTTAACGTTTAATACATTAGCATGAGGCAGGAGGGGCTGGGGGGCGCGGTGTCCCAGTCAGTAGAGTGCTTGTCCGGCATGCACTAAGCCCTGGGTTTAGTCCCCAGCGATGAATAAACTGAGCATTGGTGGTGCGTGCCCACAGTCCCCGCACTCAGTCAGGATTAGAAAGTCAAAGTCATCCTCAGCTACACAGTGAGTTGCAGGCCAGCCTGGGCTATACTGGACTCTGTCTCAAAACCCCAAACAACCAACCAATCTATTTGCAAGACTTTTTCATTTATTAATGACAACAACGATGACAAACAGGTCCCTGTTTAGAATCCTGTTGATGGAGACGCTGGATGTTGGCAGGAGTTGAGCAGAGCTCTGTCCACACCAGGCTGGAGCGAACACTCTATAAAACAACAGTGTCACTGCAAGGCTAGGAAGTGCCCCAAGTGGCTAGGGTTGCTGCCACTGCTTTACTGCAACACGGAAGGCAAGAGTGATAAATTTCCGACAACCACAGAGAAGTGAAGGGTCACTGGAAGAGGAGGAGTGGTGGGGAATCGCACAGGACTACCCGTTTTGGAGTCTTCATTCCTGGCTGTGGTGATGGGAACTGTACAGACATCACCAGCCATCTAAGTCTTACAAGACTCACGAGATGCACCCTCTACCATAGACAAGAGGTGACAGGAACTGACCTCACAGTGGCACAAGCAACTGGAAGTGTGGAGCACGTGGAACTGTACCACTAGGGGAACTAGCATGGGACTGGCGAGGTGGGGCATTTCAAAGGCCAGAAACCTCAAACTTGATATTTAAAATCTCATCCTGAGATAGCAGGAGTGGGACACGCTCCATCCCTGTCTCTGTGCCTGCCTCTGGGCATGTGGCATGGAGACCCCCCACAGCGGACAGGCTGTCACACAGCACAGCTGGCACCTAGATGCAAATAAAGCACTGCCAACATCAATGCCTTCACTTCACCCCGAAGCCCCTCCCCACTGTCCAAGGTTCCTATAACACCCTGAGAGGAGGGGGGGGGCGGGGACAAAAGAGGAATCATTATGAGTGAGTGCAGGAAGGGATGCAGACTTCAGAAATGTTGACCATCTGCACCAAGCATTAGGGCAATGGTGCTTGTGTTTATTTTTCCTGTTGCTGTGATAAAACACCTGACAGAAGCAACTTACAGGAGAAGGGTTTTCTTTGGGTCACAATTCCAGGCTACAATCCACCACTGAGGGGAAGTCAAGGAGGCAGAGAGTCACATTGCATGCACAGTAAAGGGCAGATTGCAACAATGAATGCTTGCACTCAGCTCATATCTCTACTCTTGGACAATGCAGTTTCCCCGCCTACAGAATGGTTCCACCTACCAGTCTTCCTAGCTCAACTAGACTAATCAATATACACCTCCTCGGACAGGCCCAGCTCCAGTATAGACAACCCTTCGTTGAGACTCTCGTGTGATTCTGGATTGTGTGGCCCTGACAAACCGTCACCGTATGATGATACAAACAGCTGCTGTATGGCCACCTCTGAAGGCACACTCATTAGCATCACACTGCTCCACCTGTCTCCAGCTCACAGGTGTCCAGCTGCTGGTGGCTGTCAGGCTGGGATTAGCTGGGGCTGACCCTACATGGCAGGTTAGTTTAGCACATTCTGTCTCCCGTTTTCTCAGCTCATGTGTGCGCTCACTGTGGATGCCCTGGAGGTGCGCTACTCTAATCTGTCCCCATGTTCATACGGTCTACTACCCTCCCCCTCCCTCTCCCTCTCGCTTTCCCGCCTCACTCCCCTACCCCCCCCCCCCACTTCTCTGATTGCTGCACTAAGCCTCTACCTTAAATCCAGGTGAATCTCATCTCAATACCTTCGCTACCTGTGAAGACCCCACAGAAATCTTCTCCTCATCCATGCCTATGTCCATTGGCTCAGTTATCTACACACAATTGCGGTTCCCAAATGCCACCCCCACTCAAAAAAAAAAAAAAAAATCAATGAAGTAATTTAAGGTGTGTCCACGATCGTAGTTAGCATGGCCTGACAGAGCCCAAAAGCAAAACTCTGGGAAAGTCTGCCTCACCGGTGACCTCTCTGGGCTCATCCTCAACGTCAATACCTGGAATTTACCTATAACCACCCGGCTGTTTAAGTCATTTATTTACAATACTCCAACTGGACCTTAGTCACCCAGCCACCCCAGGAGCTTCTCTTTGTCCTTCTGTGACTTTCATGGGACACTAACTAGCTTAGCACCATTTTAAAAATATTTACTCTTATTTTAAAAATTGTATGTGTGTGTGTGTGTGTGTGTGTGTGTGTGAGATGTGTGTGAGGTATGTGTATGTAACGTGTGTGAGGTGTGTGTGGGTGTAATGTGTATGAGGTGTGTATGGGCTGTGTGTGTGTGCATATATGTGTATGGTGTGTATATAATGTGTGAGTGTAATGTTTGTGTGTGTGTGGTGTGTATAATGTGTGTGAGGGGTGTATATGTGTAATGTGTGTGGGGGGTGTGTGTGTAATGTGTGGTGTGTGTGTGTGTAATGTGTGGTGTGTGTGTGTGTAATGTGTGGGGGTGTGTGGGTAAGGTGTGTGTGTAATGTGTGTGGTGTGTGTAATGTGTGTGTGGTGTGTGTGTGTAATGTGTGGGGTGTGTGTAATGTGTGTGGGGTGTGTGTGTAATGTGTGTGGTGTGTGTAATGTGTGTGTGGGTGTGGGTGTGTGGTGTGTGTGTGGTGTGTGTGTGGTGTGGTGGTGTGTTGTGGTGTGGTGTGGTGTGTGTGTGGTGTGTGTAATGTGTGGTGTGTGTGTGTAATGTGTGGGGTGTGTGTAATGTGTGTGTGGTGTGTGTGTAATGTGTGTGGGGTATGTGTGTGGGGTATGTGTGTGGGGCGTATGTGTGTAATGTGGTGTGTGTGTGTGTGTGTGTGTGTGTGTGAGAAAGAGAGAGAGAGAGAGAGAGAGAGAGAGAACATGTTGAGGTCAGAGGACAGCCTCATTGGCAGTTTTTCATCATTTTGGGGACAGAGCCTCCTATTCATTGTGTACTTTAGGCTAGCTGGCTGGAGACCCTCCAGGCCTCTGCTCCCGTTTTCCTGTCTGAGCACTGGGATTGCAGAAGTGAGCTACTGCCTCAGCTTTATGTGGCTTTCGGGGACTTGAACTCAGGTCCTTGTGCTTGCACAACAAGTGCCTACCTACTGATCTCTCTCCTCCCCCAAACCCTCAGCTCCACTTTATTGCTGAAGAAACTGATGTTCTCTGAGGTGACCCCATGTCTCATTAACGGGGCGGGGGTTGCCCAGCTGAAGACCCCTGACTTGCCGCCCATGGACGCGTCCATGTTTCTTCAAGATGCTTGTCCCCGGACTTCTGGATCTTGGGACCACTTTGGTGTAGGGAGAACATCTTTGAACGACCCATATTTGCTTGCTAAGGAGCGCTGCCAGAGTGAGGCACAGTGCTGTGGCACCCAGGCCAGGACCGTGCAACCGAGGAAGCCCAGAAGAGCCCCTGAGGGGAAGCTACTGCTGACACCTCAGAACGCCAGGCAAATGTTCCTGAGGAACCAGTAGGACTGCTCTCAAGTCTGTGTGTTTTGAGGTTGCGTAGGCAGGTGGCTGACAAACCTGGCTCAGCCTGGGGAAATCCTTAAAAAGTAAGTTTTTTAAAACGTGCTCACAATAAGACAACAAAAGGAGATCAACGGTATCCAAATGGGAAAGGAGGAAATCAAATTATCCCTATTTGCAGATGATATGATAGTGTACATAAGTGACCCCCAAAACTTCACCGGAGAACTCCTAAAGCTGATAAACACCTTCAGCAAATTGGTTGGATACAAAATTAACTCAAAAAAGTCATTAGCCTTCCTATATACAAATGACAATCATGCAGAGGAAGAAATTAGGAAAACTACACCCTTCACGTTAGCCACAAGCAATATAAAATATTTTGGAATTACTCTAACCAAGCAAGTGAAGGACTTGTTTGAAAAAAATTTCAAAACTCTGAAGAAAGAGATTGAAGATGACATTAGAAGATGGAATGATCTTCCTTGCTTGTGGATCGGGAGAATTAACATAGTAAAAATGGCCATCCTACCAAAAGCAATTTACAGATTCAATGCAATCCCTATCAAAATACCTACACCATTTTTTAAGGACATTGAAAGTTCAATTCTCAAATTCATATGGAAAAACAAAAAACCTAGAATAACTAAAACAATCTTGTACAACAAAAGATCCTCCAGAGGATTCTCCATACCTGATCTCAAGCTGTGCTATAAAGCAACAGTAATTAAAACAGTATGGTACTGGCACAGAAATAGGCTGGTTGATCAGTGGAATCGAATCGAAGACCCAGATATGAATCCACACACATATGGTCACTTGATTTTTTACAAAGAAGCCAAATCTATTAAATGGAAAAAAGATAGCATCTTCAACAAATGGTGCTGGTCTAACTGGATGTCTACGTGTAAAAAAATGCAATTGGACCCATATTTGTCACCATGCACAAAACTCAAATCCAAGTGGATCAAAGACCTCAACATAAAACCAGAGACACTAAGTCAGAAGAAAAAGTGGAGAAGAGACTGGAACACACTGGCACAGGAGACAACTTCCTGAACAGAACACCAACAGCCCAGGAATTAAGGTCAACAATTAATAAATGGGACCTCATGAGGCTGAGAAGCTTCTGTAAGGCTGGAGACACTGTCAAGAGAACAAAGTGACAGCCTACAGACTGGGGAAAGATCTTCACCAACCCTACATCTGACAAAGGCCTAATATCCAAAATATATAAAGAAATCAAGAAATTAAACACCACCAAACCAAATAACCCAATTAAGAAATGGGGCTCAGAACTAAACAGAGAATTCTCAACAGAGGAATATCGAATGGCTGAGAAACACTTAAAGAAATGCTCAACCTCCTTAGTCATCAGGGAAATGCAAATCAAAACAACTCTGAGATTCCGTCTTACACCCATCAGAATGGCTAAGATCAAAAACTCAAGTGACACCACATGCTGGCGAGGATGTGGGGAGAGAGGAACACTCCTTCATTGCTGGTGGGAATGCAAGCTAGTACAACCACTTTGGAAATCTATCTGGAGCTATATCAGAAAATTGGAAATAGGGCTTCCTCAAGACCCAGCTATTCCACTCCTTGGAATATACCCAGAAGATGCTCCAGCACACAACAAGAAGATTTGCTCAACCATGTTCAGAGCAGCCTTATTCATAATAGCCAGATCATGGAAATAGCCTAAGTGTCCCTCAGTAGAAGAATGGATAAAGAAATTGTGGTACATTTACACTAGGGAATACTACTGAGCTATTAAAAACAAGGAATTCCTGAAATTTGTGGACAAATGGATTGAACTAGAAGTGATCATAATGAGTGAGTTAACCCAGAAGCAGAAAGAGTCAAATGGTATATACTCACTTATATCTGGACACTAGCCCAAGGGGCATGTCCCATGAATGTCTTCACTTATCAGGAAAGTGGGACAGAGGGGAGGACATCCTATTGGGACTCTAGGTGAGAGAAGTATGGGAGAATGGGGAAATAGAAGGATCCAGAGGGTCCTAGAAACCTACAAGAAGAATATTAGGATGGGCGGATCTGGGCCCAGGGGTCCTGCTCAAATTATGGCACCAGCCAAGGACAATACATGCAGTAAACTTCGAACCCCTACCCAGATCTAGCCAATGGACAGGACATTCTCCACAGTTGAGTGGAGAGTGGGGTCTGACTTTCACACGTACTCTGGTGCCTCATATTTGACCACGTCCCCTGCATGGGGAGACCTGGTGGCACTCAGAGGAAGGATAGCAGGCTACCAAGAAGAGACTTGATACCCTATGAGCATATACAGGGGGAAGAGGTCCCCCTCAGTCACAGTCATAGGGGAAGGGAGTAAGGGGAAAATGGGAGGGAGGGAGGAATGGGAGGATACAAGGGACGGGGTAAGAATTGAGATGTAATATGAATAAATTAATAAAATGTATTTAAAAAAATAAAATAAAAGCGTGCTCACCTGCGCCCCCTCCAGGTGGGGATAGAACTGCTTTTGCAAGTGTGTTTTCAGGAATGGATACCTCTTTGAAAGGAACAGCCTCTGTGATCACAAGAGGTTGTCCTTTGACTGTCAGTGGAGACGCAGAGCGGAGGGATGGCTAGTGGTCACGGGAGGGAACATGACACAAGGAAACAAGCATGGCCTTCCAATGCATTTATACCACTTATGCCTTAATCTTATTTGGATAATGACCATAGCAATCCCCATGCTATCCCCCAGGTGCCACAGTGCCCCCTCATCATTATTTTGGTAAATAAATCTAATGGGGCATTGGTGGGGTGCACCTGTAATCCAGGGACTTGGGAGGCTGGGACAGGAAGATTCTGAGTTCGAGGCCAGCCTAGGCTACAAGGTGAGACCATCTCAAATAAAGGAAAAATGTACGAGGGAGAAGGTGTAGTGGGGTGCTTCTCTTATTGTAGGGGAGCTAGGGAGTAGGTAAAAATGCTTACTGTGTAAGTGTGAGGACCTGTGTTTGACTCTAGAACGAACACAAAAGCCCATCTGTAATCAAAGCACTCCCACAAAGAGATGGGAGGCAGAAAGTCCCCAGAAGCCTTAGGGCCACCTAGTGTGGCAGACGTAGCAAAGAAAGAACAAAAGAAACGCTGTCCCAAACAAGGTGAAAGGTGGCAACGGGCACAAGTGATTCCTCTGATGCCCACGTGGCCAAAGTGTACTGCATGCCTGGATACACACGGATCCGCATGTGCGCACATACCATAAATAAGCAAGTTTTAAAACATTTGAAAAAAAGGCTCAGTGAGGAAAGCGTTCACTGTGACGGCATGTGTGACGGCACGAGAGTCCACACAAGGCCTGTGTGGCAGCGCTGTGAAGCCGACACAGGTGGATTCTGGGAACTTTGTGGGTAAAGGTAAAATGCCAGGTCACCAAGGTAAAATGCCAGGCTCACCATGAGATCCTGTCTCAAAATATAAGAGTCGGAGCACTTCTGACTCCTGGCCCTGTCCATCACGGGGTAGGGTTGGGGTGGAAAACTCCACAGGTAAGCAACTCATATTTTCAGCTAACTAGTATCTGATTATATTTTCTATTTTATTATTGTTAGTCTTTTGGTGTGTATGACTCACAAATTAACCCACAGGGGTGTTTGTGAAAAAGATAAGTGTTGCATCCAGTTTAGTATTCAGTGTCCACAGACATCTGTGCAAGAACAGATGGAAAGGGTTCCCCAAGCACAAGTTCACTGTAAGGAGGTACACTCCCCACACCAAAGGACCGTGGGGGTAATATGAAAAAACTGAAATGAAGACAGTGAACAAGAGCCCTATCAGTAAACAAAGCCACTCATAGGAGGCCATGGCAACAGTGGCCCCCAAAGGCCTAACGCCACGTGTCACGTGGTGAGGAGGCAGTCAGACCTGAGGGCTTCCTTACTGGGAAAGGAGAGGCCATGGTGCCCTGAAGGTCCAGCTGCCTCCCAGGCCACAGGCAAGTCACAAGGCTGTCCGGTGTTCCTAAGCCACTCACGCTGTGTTACCAGCTGAGGGGTCACTAGCTCCCTGCCTAAAGCCTCCAGGATTCCCACGACTATAGAGCAAGGGGGTGCTAGTGATGGTAGTTAAAAGGTAGGGGGCATCTTCGTGGTGCTGGAAGCCTCGCCGACTCATGAAGATTCACTGCCTCCCTCCATTGGACTTTGCTGCATTTATTTTAGGCATATTTAAGCACAGCACAGTTTGGAGAAAAGTTTTCTGGTGGTAACTAACACAGTCTCATGTGCACAACAAAGCTTAGGACATGACTACATCATAACTCCTGTGTCTTATAAGTGACGTCTTCTGTAAAGATAGGTTAGTCTTCCATAAAGGTTAAGGAAGCGGGCTCAAGGTAAACAGTGCAGATGTGAGGTCTGTGGAAGACTAGAGCTATAGACTGAGACAAACAGGTTCAAGATGAGGCTCTAGGGGAGCCAATGTGGCTGGAGTGTTAAAATACACAGGCTTGTCTCTTCAAAGGGAGAGATATATAATTTGATTTCCACCCACTAACCATGGTGAAAAGCTTGGTGATCTCTGTGCTATCTGTATGGCCAGGCCGGCCACATGGTGAGCCTCCTACAGGCTCATCTCTAGTGTGTGATGCTCAGCCTCCCAGGCAACTGGGGCTGCAGGTGTGCATCATAGTGCCTGACTCTTGCTGTGCCCTCTCTCTCTCCCTTCCCTCCCTCCCTCTCTCCCTCTTTCCCTCCCTCCCTCCCTCGCTCTTTTCACTTCCCTCTCTCTCCTCTCTCTTCCCTCTGTCTCTCTCTTTCAAGCTGATTTACTTTTGGAGTGGTGTAGTGGAAGTTTTGGTTTCCTTTAAAACTCAGTTATTTTATATAAACATGGTTTTGTTTTAATCCCAAGTGTGGGATATTGGGCTGCTTTAATTTGTCCACCACCAGGAACAGCCTTTTGAGGCTTGGAGAGGGGGGTGGTCTTTGCCAGGTGGAGTTCGTGCAGTTCTGAGGTCTTTGGGAGAGTATAAATACCAAAGCCCAGAGAGAGGAAAGGGACTTTGAGGAGACAGACAGACAGACAGAGGAAGACAGGCTGCTTTTTTGTCCTGCCGCATTTGTTGTTGCTTGATGGCTAGATATCCTGATATCTGAGATTGGTACTTTCCCAAAGAACCAGCCAGAACTAATTCTAAAGAGGTCTACATGTCCTGTCCCTTCTAAACTTCTTTCTCTCCTACCTAGGGTTGGGGGGTGGTTGGACGGTAGATAGAGGCATAAGGAATCCTACATAAGCCAGAAGAGTGTATTGGATCCTCTGGAACTGGAGTTACAGGCAGTTGGGAGGCATCCTGGGTGGGTCCCGGGCAAGAGCAGCAAGTGTTAACTGCTGGGCCACCTTCCTTGTCTGTCTTGTTTAAAAGACAGGCTCTCACTGGCCTCAACCTCACCAGGTCGGCTAGGCTGGTTTCCTAGAGAGCCCCAGGGATTTACCTGCTTCTGCCTCTCTGTGTATGTTGCCAGACCCAGCTTTTTATGAGTGCTGGGCATTGAACTCAGGACCTATAGACAGGGTCATGTCCTTAGCCCTCAGATGGCACCTTTTAAAAATCTATTTCCTTGTACCTAGAACACGGTGGGGACCTGCTGCAGGCCTGAACGTGGGGTACTATCCTTACTTTCTACTGCCCAGAGCAGAGTCGCGCACTTCTAAGCCTGTCCTGTGATACAGAGGGTACCACACCCAGCCGTGAAGGCAGCTGCTCGCACACTTCCCGCCTCTCTGCCTGGCTTCAGCTTGGAACCAGGACAACGACCTGCATTTGACAGCTGTTTCTCCATTTACCTACCAGCTGAGGGAGCATGGGCGAGCTACTCTCAGGCTTTACTACCGTTGTTCTGGGAGCGAGAACAGTGGCTACGGACAGGGCTCTGGAGAAGAGAAGTTCTTGAGTTCCTTTCAGCTTCAACATCCTCACCCACGCAGTGGGAAAACCAACACCCCACGTTCAGGGCTGCAGCCGGCAGCCCCCTGTAGCCTGTCTTGGCCTGCTGTCTCTTTTCTTTTTCGGACCAGCAGTTCTTCTGCCCAAGTCCACTCTTGCTTTTCTGTGGCCTCCCCAAGCTCAGCTCTCTCTTCTTCCCACTGAGGAAGTCCTTGGCTCATTGGTGAATGGCTTTCCTGCACCTACGTTGGCCTAGCTTCGAAAGGAACCCTGGGAGACCGCAGGCCAGTTGCATACTGTTCCCAAGGGTGCTCCCACTCTTGCTCAATTGTTCTGGATGCAGACAAAGCTCAAACGCTGCCTTCCTTGGAACCCGAGGGCAGCCCGAGATGGGGCTTTTACAGTGTCTGTAGGCCCAGGTCCCAGGCAGCTCACTCATCTGAGGTGGGTGGGAGCAGGAGGAAGGAACAGCACTGCTTGAACCCAGTCCCTCACCACAGCTGCGCACATGCAGGAACAAGTGTGGCCGTCCCCTCACATTCCAACCAGGTACAGAGAAAGCTGTCAGAGGCGCTTTAAGAACCATCCTCACTGACTTTGACTTTTGACACAGGGTCTCATGTAGTTCAGGCTGGTCTTAAACTTACTCTGTCACCAAGAGATGGCCTTGAACTTCTGATGTGCCTGCCTCTACCTCCTGAGTGCTGAGATTACACCTGTGCACAACCATAACTGTTTTGTTTTGTTTTTTAATGCAATGCCGGAGAGTTGAACCCACAGGTTTATGCATGCCAGGCAAGTATGCTACCAAACTCAGCTACATCCCCAGCCCAAATCACATCTTTAGGAGGCAGCACAGATGAGAGATTAGAGAAAGGGATGATGATGGGCTGGGGAGAGGTTTCAGTGGTAAAAACGCCTGACAACCTGAGTTCATCCCTGGGACCTACGCGGTAGGGGGGAGAAACAAGCCAACTCTGGCAAGTTTCCCTCTACCCTACACGTGTGTGCTGTTGCACTCGAACCCACCCCTACACATGGAAAATCAAGACATTTAAATGTCACAAAAATATACATATATGAACCCAGACAATTAAAGATATAGAGTAACAAATGTACTTTTAATGATTTCAGGTAAAAACTACACAGGGAGGAGGATCAATGATTAATTCTGGCCCTAACTTATCAGAGCCGTATCATCTACATTAGAAAAAAACCAAGGCATTCTGTCTTCTCAGGTCACACGTGTGGCTGGCAGCCAAATCCGGTCTTTTATATTCCGTATTTCTTCTTTAGCTCTTCTACTTTTTCCACATAGGCTTTCATGGCACTCTCCTTGGAAGTCCCTGGAAGGAATGGATAGTTGTATACGTCAAGGAGGCAGTACACTAGAAAGGCATTGGGCTCGGTGTGTGTGTGTGTGTATGTGCGTGTTCCACCCTTTGCTTTTAAAAAACTTGTGTGTGCGTGCCTTTACAGTGGATGTACTACGTATGTATGTGTCTGCGCGCTTGCCACCACTGTGCCCGTGTGCCATGGGGAGGCCAGAGTTACCGTAATATGTATGTGTCTGCGCGCTTGCCAGCAATGTGCTGTGTGCAATGGGGAGGCCAGAGGTATGTGTCAAGGGTCTTCATTGTTCTCTACTTTATTTACTTAAAAAAAAAAAAAAAAAAAAAAGGCTTTTACTCCTTACTTGTTAATTAGCATGCATTCGTGCCTGAATATATGCATGTGCACCAAATGTGTGCAGGTGCCTGCTGAAGTGAGATGAAGGTGTCAGATCTCTTAGAACTGGATTGATAGGTAGTTCTAAGACACTTGTTGTGGGTTCTGGGAACCAAATCCAAGTCCTCTGTAAGAGCAGCAAGTGCTCTAAATCCATTAACCATCTCTCCAGCCCGCCTTATCTACTTAAAAACGTATGGGTTTATTTTCCAAGGGTGTGTGTGGTGATTTGAATGAGAATGGCCCCAACAGGCTCATGTATTTGAATGCTTGCTCCCCAGTTAGTGGAACTGTTTGAGAAGGATTAAGAGGCGTGGCCTTATTGGAGGAAGCATATTACTGGAGGCAGGCTTTAAGGTTTCTAAAGCCCATCTCAGGCTCAGGCTCTCTCCCTCCCCCCCTTCTCATTCACATGTATGTATGCATGTATGTATGTATGTATGTATACGTATACACACACACACAGCCTGTGGATCAGGATGTAAAGTTTTCAGCTATCGTTCTACCATTATGTCTGTCTGCTTTCTGCCATTATGATCATGGACTAACCCTCTAAAATAGTAAGTAAACAGAATTGCCTTGGTCATGGTGTCTTTTCACAGCACCAGAACAGTAAGTAAGACAGGGAGAGGGGGCATATACACACTACAGCATGGGTAGAGGTCAGAGATCCCCATCATGGGAGCTCTGGGGATCAAACTCAAGTTGTCAGGCTTGGTGGCAAGCAGCTTTACCCACTGGGCTGTCTCACTGGACCCTCCGCGTTATTTTATGGGATGAGGTATCTCACCGAACCTTGAACTCATGGACTGGACAATGAGCTCAGAGGATCGACCTGCCTGTCTCGGCCCCTTCCAGCATTGTGGTTACAGGTGCCTTCTGCCGTGCCTGGCTTTTTTATATAGGCACTGGGGAATCTGAACTCGGGTCCTTGTGCTTGCATGGCAGGCGCCTTGTTGGCTGAGCAATCTCCCTAGCCCCAGATATCCAAGCTTTTGACATTATGACATGATCTATACACATGCTGGGTCACAGGCCAGACACACCTGCTGTGATACTAGTTTAATATTTGGAGGTTGTTTCTTACATGTATAGTACAGCTAGCTCTCTTTTAGCTCAGAGATGACCTGAGGACTGGACTCAAGGCACTCCCAGGGCATGGGTTCTGCTTTGCAATGCACTAAGCTCTTACATGATGGGTCATCCATAAAAGTAGGGCAGCAGGCAGTGTGGACCTCAGCCTGCTAGACAGGCAGGCAAGTGTCCCTGCAGTGGTTTCTCTGGTGCTGAGAATCTCATGTTTGGCTTCAACCTGTGGGCTATCTGTTTTGGATTCTTACCTCCCTCAGTTGTACTGTTGGCTGTGAAAAAGTCAAGCTAGCCACCTTTCTCCCTCCTCAGAAGCTGGGAGAAGAGCTGAAGACTGAATAAAAGAAGCTGGCTCTTGGAGACGAATGAGGCAAATCTTTGTCTCCTTGTCATGGCACAAGGGACAACGAATACGCCCCAAGGGGACAGCCATACTTGGTTCCTAGATTCCCCCAGGGTAACGAGCGAGCTTGTTGGGATGTATTAGATGCCCAGGGGGCCTGAGAATGGTGTGGACAATGGATGGCCAGACTTGCATGGCCCCCTAGCAGTACATTTTAGTGTGCTGGGGCCCTTCCCGAGTTCATGGCTTTCTCCCTTGTGAGAGGACAGAAGGCTTATTCAGCAACTGGCTAGCAAGGGTACGACAGCTGCCAACAGCTTTGGTGCCAACTTTTGGGGCTTGCTGCCATGGGAACACGTGACTCAGTGGAGCCCGGACACTTCTTGGATGACTGTGCTTTAGCAAATAATAGTTCCATTCACAGGCCATGCATTACCTCATCCTCTTCTCTCATGTGCCCTTCTGGCTGAAAGGGAATTGGGGAATGGCTACTTGGGTAAAAGGTCAATGCCTGGCCTTGTTGGGGAGACAGAGGTATGAACAGGACTCTGAACACATCCAAAGACCATGGCAACGGTACCCTCTCTGACCTATTTCTCAGTCCTTTCCCGCTAGACAACACCTCTGCCAAGAGACAAGAGCTCTTAGAAACGGCACCAGCAACATTCTGAGGGAAAAGAAAGAAGTGGCCTGATTTTCCGCATTGAGGGTTGGCTGGGCTGGCTTCCCATGTGTGCTTCCTAAACTCTGCCCTCCCCGCTTCAGAATGGAGTCTTCCATGCCCAGCCTCCCAGAGGAGAGAAGCCGATCGGACCACGTTACCTTTTAGCTTATTCCATGAGTCCCACTTGGCCTTGCCTTTGAGGTCCAACAGCCCAGGCCGCTCTGCAACAAGGGAAGGACAACAGTAGAGATTTGCTATGAGTTCTAATGGAGAACGTGATCAATGTCTTCCTGTGAAAGTCAAGTTTTGTTTTATTTTTTTAAAGACAGGGTTTCTCTGTGTAGCCCAGGCTGTTCTGGAACTCGCTCTGTAGACCCGACTGGCCTCGAACTCACAGAGATTCTCTTGCCTTTGTCTCCCAAGTGCTGGGACTAAAGGTGTATGCCACCACCACCTGGTGCCAAGACATTTCTTTAAATAATGTTTTTTATTGATTATTTGAGAATGTCACATCACAAACCCCGATCACACTCGATTCCCAGTCCTCTCTGGTTCCCCCTCTCCTTTTTGGCCCTCCTCCACCGCACCCCCCCCCCCCAAAAGCGACAACAAAACAAAACAACCAAAAACCAAGTCCAATTTGTGTTGTCCATACACTCGCTGGAGGGTAGTCAAACTCCTAGTGGCCAGTGCCCAAAAGAAAACTCAATCCTTCCTCACCTGCGCCCCTACCCGAGCCATCACCTGTGGAGAGCTACACTTTAGCATCCTTACCACAACTTTTTTTTTCCCCCCAAGGCAGGGCTTCTCTGTGTATCCTTGGCTGTCCTGGACTTACTTTGCACACCATGCTGGCCTCAAACTTAGATCAATCCACCCGTCTCTGCTTCCAGAGTGCTGGGATTAAAGGCAGGTGCCGGCACACCTGGCCCTTCCACAATTTTTTTTTTCCCCCAAGACAGGGTTTCTGTGTAGCCTTGGCTGGGCTGGACTCACTTTGGAGACCAGGCTGGCCTTGAACTCACAGTGATCCGACTGCCTCTACCTCCTGAGTGCTGGGATTAAAGGCGTGTGCCACCACGCCTGGCCCCCTTACCACAACTTTTAAGAACTCCCAATGTCTTGCACAGCGGGTTCTATGGTATGAAACCCAGATGGGCTTATAGCAACCCAAATTTAAAATTGAGAGAAATCAGAATAAAAAATGTTTTTAGTTTTCTTTTTTTTTTTGAACTGTAAAGTAAAATGCTTAAAATCTAACGTTTACTTAAAAAACAAAACAAAACAAAACAAAAACCACTCTTTTGGGGCTAGGGATGATTTTGGCAGCTTCCAGAGCATGTACAGAGCCTGGTCCTGCTGAGCCTCGTATATACAAACAGAGAATGGCGGCACACACCTGTAATCCCAGCACTCAGGAAGTAGAGGCAGGAGGACCAGGAATTCAAGATCATCTTGGCTACATTGTACGTTTTATGCCAGTCCAGGCTACATGAGAACTTTTCTCCCCTTCCCACGCCTCCCCTCAAAAAGTGTGTCTACACACACACACACACACACACACACACACACACACACACACACACACACACACACACGAAGAAAGTAGGCATGGTGGTGGCAGCGGCACACCACACCGTTAATCCTAGCACTTGGGAGGCAGAGGCAGGTGGATTGCTGTGAGGTCGAGGCCAGCCTGGTCTACAAAGCAAGTCTAGGACAGGCAATGCTACACAGAGAAACCCTGTCTCAAAAAACAAACAATAAGAACAACAGAAGAAAGCAGGTGTGGCAGTGCACACCTATGGTACCACCCACTCCATAGCTGGGGCAGGAGGATACGAAGGTCAAGGCCTACAGAGACAGCTTAAAGCCAGACTGGGTAGCTTAGTGAGATTCTATCTCAAAATTAGAAAAATATTAAATTTAAAAAAGGGATGTGGTTGCTTTGGCAGAGTGCCTGCATTGCATGCCCCAGACCCTGCGTCCCACGCCCAGCGCCTGATAAACCAGGCATGGTGACTCACATTTGTAAGGACAGAAATTCAATGCCATATTTTTGGCTACATAGTGAACTTGGGCCAACCTAGGCTACATGGGACTCTGTCTTAAAATGGGGGACTGGAGTGATGACCAAAAAAAATCCTCAAACTAAAGCAAACCAAACCTGTACTTTAATCAGACTAAACAAACAACATCCACTCATGTGGTTCAGAATCCAAAAACTCTGGAAAAAAAAAAAAAAAACGAGGCTGGAGAGATGGCTCATCAGTTAAGAGCACTGGCTGCTTTCCCAGAGGGCCCAGGTTCAATTTCCAGCACATGGCGGCTCACAACTGTCTATAACTTTAGTCCCATGGCATCTGATGCTCTCATACAGATATACACGCAAGCAATACAACCAATGGCCATGAAATTACAACAATCACAACAACCCCCCCCCCAAAAAAAATCTTGAAAAGAACTGCTGTTACACTCTCTGCCTCTCCCCCTTCTTAGCAGCCTGGCCTCTCTCCTTGTTGCGTTCCTGTTATCAGGCGTCCTTGCCTGTGACTTGTCCTTATAAACTGGCCCCATTCTCACACATCGCTGGACTCCCTTTTTGTTGATTTGTAGACTTTTTTTTTCCTGAGGACCAGGCTACTTCCAGAGCATCTGTGTTTGGGAAGCTCTCCCACTAGCCTTCCTTGGGGACAATTTCACTGCTAAGAGCACAAACTGCAGACGGTACAGCTAGGGTCACTGAGTCTGAGAAAAAGTCCCAGGAACCTTACAGGAAGACGATGCCTACAGAGGAACCCCCAGCTCTCCAGAGGAAAAGTATATTTGTTAACATTCAGTTAATTTATATATCGAGGTGCATGGCACTGTGCAGGTGTGGATCCAGAGCACAACTTTTGGAAGGCAGTTCTCTCCTTTCACTAAGTGGGTCCCTTAGGTAGTCAGGCATGGCAGCCAGAGCCTTTCCCTGTTAGCCACTTAGTCCATCTAATTAAGAAAGCCACCTGCCCCTGAAGCGCGGCTCACGCAGCTATAGACTGGGCTATTGGCATTCCTTAGGATTAACCATTTTCAGCTAAAACCCATATAGTCACACATGGCTACTCTTTGTTGTATTTAACCAGTAGAGCCAAGAAACAGACAGCAATTCCCTGATCAGGCAGGGGTGGGTTCCAAGCCAGTCTATTGCTGCTCATGTACCAGCAAGTACCTCTAGCTTGGCTGAAGGCCAGGCCCTAAGAAAACAGTACTGAGCAGAAAGCACCCACGCCTCCCTGGTAGCATCCTGCCTCTTTTCTCCTTCCTGGATGCTTATAAGCTCTTGGATCTCTGATCCCCTTGGCCTACCACTCCAGCTCCAGGGGAACTGGAAGGCCATACTTGGTGTGAGGCTGAGGGGGTACATTTCAGATGGAAACAGTATATTCAACCAAGCTACTGCTGAGCCACAGTAAACTTCCTCCCTGGGGCTTTCGTATCCTTCATACTAGATGCTGAGATAATCCGTAAAGGCCTTCTAAAAACCAGGCTGAATCCGTTCCCAGGGTCACTAAGAATTTAGGAAGATGGTCTTTACTGGTGAGTTATCTCCCAGCTTAAAGTCTAGGTACCAGTACTCTGTCATCATGCCCTGCCTGAACCAACAGTGCCTCGGGCAGTTGGAAAGTGAGGTTCTCAGATGCCTGGCGCTGCCGAGCCGACTTGGCCGGCTCCGAAGGGAAGCTGGGCATACCTGTGTTTACGTCGCCCACGGTGGCTTGTTTGAAGTGGCTGTAGATGAACAGCATCTCCTCGTCCGTTGGCTGGGTCTTGAGTTGCTTCACCTCCTCAGCAGCTTTGTCAAATTCAGCCTAAGTGAAAGGGAGAGGGAAAAACCGGGGTGGAGGATATCTGTGTGGGCAGGGTCCGGGGGATGGGTGGGAAAGCAGCACTCCACTCCCCAAAACTCTCTCTTCTCGACAAGACTCCGCCCCCTAAAGGCCCACCTGTCTTACTGTGTCAAGGGCTGGGAATAGACTTGGCTCTCGCTGCAAGTGCATGCCCTTGAAGTTTTTCGTGCCCAAGTTAACTGCCTGACCACCACTGGCCCAGATCCAGCAAAGCGCTGACCTATGACCTGCGGGTATTGACCAGGCAGCGAGGGGTAGCGTGGTGTGATCAGAAAAAGTCGATCAGGGTTCAGGACAGGAATGCAGTGGAATCCAGGGTCCGGCTGGTCCCTTCCACACTGAGGCCTGAAGTTTTAGCTTTGACCTCTGTCCCAGTGCCCAGATTAGGGAGAGGCCAAGTGGGAGGAGCCAGAGATAGCCCTACAGGGTTCGGTCCGGACAGGGGTCTCCATTGAGGGAAGGAAAAGGCTTCTGGGCCACTTCGCCTACTTGCATCTCTTCTGCACAGGGGCACGCCAGGCACAAGACTAATTACTTTCCCCCGGACCTCCCGGCTCCCCAGCCAGGGCCTCCATGAGTGCCCCTCTATCCCAGCCAGGGCCTCCATGAGTGCCCCTCTATCCCAGCCAGGGCCCCCTCTATCCCACTCCGGTCCTTCCCAGTATGGAATTCACTCTTTCCTGTCCTTCATCTCTCTTTTGCCTCATCTTTCTTTCGAGGATTCTCTGCCTGCTTCACCCAGGGATCCAGCCCACCCGCAACTCTCTAGCAGTTCCGGCGTGGGTGGCAGTTTCAGAAATCTGCAAGGAAAAAAAGTTACTCTCCCCAGGCTATGAGCTGGGCTCGGATCCCAGAGCAGCTGCAGAGTATCCGAGGAAAAAGACCCCGCGGGATCCCTGCGGGCTGATGCTCCCAAACCCACTGTATCTTCGCAGCCCGGCAGGGCACGCGCAGTACCTGAGACATACTGGCGAGGTGACTTGGATCCCGAAAGCACGGCAGAAGGCCAAGAGCCAGCAGCAATCAAGGTCCAGAGCGCACAGCCTAGCGACTTTAAAAGCACAGCCCCAGCTCTCCAACCGAGCTCGGGCGAGCGCCGACAGCCAATCAGAAGTCGGATCTGCTTTCGGGGGCGTGTCCATCCTAGTCAGCTCCAGCCCTTCCCGGACGCGAGGGCATTTACCGCGCATGCGCGGGGAGGAGCCGCGGGGCACGCCGGGAGCAGGTGGGAAGCACCACGGGTTTCTTGGCGCGCGGGATGGGGGGTGGGGGCACTTGGGGTGAGGGCAGTTGGGCAGGAGCTGGGAGGGAACTGAGCTTGCGTGAAATGGGGTGGTGCAGGAAGAGAGTAGAAGTCAGTAGGATTCTTTGCCTTGAAGTCTCATGCCGGTTAGGAAGAGGCCGGAAGTTGCATCTCTGGTCTTGTAACTTCTCAGCCTAGGAAACAGGATGTCCGGAGCCCTACACAGGAATCCAGGGAAAAATGCCAAGTGCACAGCGCAGCGGTGGCCCCGCTGGACCGAGCTCATGACCAAGCTTTTTCTTCTGAGCTTCTGGCACATTCTTTGACTCGTCACATTGTCTATAATTTTAAATCCCGCACCTCTAACGCAGTCCTGTGTTTTATAAAGGCAGAGACAGTGCGCTAATAACAAACTTACCTGAGAAGAGGTGCCCGACAAGCCTTTGTTAAGTGAATAACTTCTTGAATGTCTTTTAAATACTTGCCCTGATGAGTGTAGACTTCTAGACCTTCGCGGCAGTGTGCAAAGAGATAAATCTCTGCAACCTTGGAGCGTCTTATAGTGGGTTAATAGTTGACATAGTGAATTATAGACTTTTTAAAAAGTAAAGAGTTGGAAAGCGGCCGGTGGTGGCACACGCCTTTAATCACAGCACTTGGGAGACAGAGGCAGGCGGATCGTTGTGAGTTCAAGACCAGTCTAGTTTACAGATCAAGCCCAGGATAGTCAAGGCTACACAGAGAAACCCTATCTCAAAAAAACAAAAAACAAACCAAAAAAAAAAGAAAACAAACAAAAAAAAAAAAAACAAATTTTTTTAGTTGGAAGATGTAACTGGTGTGTGCGTGTTGGGGGTGAGGGAAATGCTGTTTGAGTGAGCCCTGCAAGTCAGGGAAGGAGCATTATAGCAGAGAGGAGTAAGCAACGGGTTCTTGTGGAAATTGAGGTTCCCTTTGAGTTTTTAGTCAAACTAATAAAGTGATTTAAAACTGACTCAGAAGGAAGCTTGAGGACAATTTTATTAAAATTTGAGATAAAAAGAAAGGCAGACAAGCTGAAAGTGCTGACACCCACTGAGGAGAGGAGATGGAGGAAAAGCCATGCCTTTTAAGGTAGGCTTGGAGGTCAGAGAAACAGTGAGAAAGCCCAGAGGGTCAGGGAGAACACGTATAGGAGTGGCCAGCGGGTTCAGAGTTCAGAGAGGGCACTCAATTCCAGGGTGAAAGGGGCGCACAGTGAGGGGAGCAAAAAGGGACAAGGCTGGAGGACTGAGAAAGAGCTAGGGTGACCACATGATGGCAGAGGTTGGTCACTCTGGGCATGCAGGCAGCCATTCCGATGGAGATGGAAGTCATCGGGGGATTTCCAGCAAAGATGACAGAATGCAAAGGTGTCTTATGTGAGATTGTAATGGAAGTCTTAGCTCTGTGGGAGCAGGAGGTAGGGACGCAGTACACGTGGATGGAGTGGACTGAAGGAGAACTCTCTGGCATTGGATACAGCAGTTAAAGAGAGGGGTGATAGGAAATTCTCTGGGGGTGATTACGAAGGGGAGATTGTCCCTCTTCGCTTCTTTACATGTGGCAAGAGGCCTGGACCACAGATTGCCATCCTTTCCACCCTCCACCTCATCACAGCCATTGGTAGTTTACAAAGCGAGGGCTGGGGCTGTTAGTGCTATAGAATGTCTGCCTCGTATATTTGAGGTCCTGGGTTCGATTCCCAGCCCTGCAAAATAGAACACTTCAAGCCCAAGCTTTCAGATGACACCAATAGCATCAGTTAGGTTTTGTGGATGAAGGGAGCACATACAGATTTGTCAGCTTGTGAACCACTTTGCTCAGAAGGCAAAAATAACACAATCTTTGTGGAGTTAAATTTGTAGAAATTGCCTATAAAGTATAAAGAATGCAGATTTCTTTATAGTGGCGATTTAGAGGCACCCCCCTTACACACACACACACACACACACACACACACACACACACACACACACACACTTAAGGCTCAGATGAACAGCTTGTATTCTTCACTGTAATTTTGCATGTCATTTCTTTTTTCTTTCTTTTTTTTTTTAAAAGATTTTATTTATTTTATGTATGTGAGTGCTCTATCTGCATGTACACCTGCCTCCCAGAAGAGGGCATTAGAGGGTATAGATGGTTGTGAGCCGCCATGTGGTTGCTGGGAATTGAACTCAGGACCTCTGGAAGAGCAGACAGTGCTCTTAACTGCTGAGCCATCTCTCCAGCCCCTTGCATGTCATTTCTGAAAGATGAATTGGCACTGTGGAGCTTTGACTGGACTCAGATGCAGACCGGATCGGTGGGAGTGTTGCCATTATCCCCACAGCCTATGGGTAGTTCAGGACTTAGTTGCTGGCTGGTTGTAGGAATAAGTTTCCCTTAATTTCATGTAGTGGTTCCAGATGAGGATACAGAAATTATCTGAAGTGGGTGAAGGACATGCTGACGGGTTGTAGATCCTTGGGAGCTAAGTCACCTTGAGCCAGAGGAGGAGGAAGAACACTTCTCCCAAAAGTTGCGTTTCAGTGTAACTGAGAGCATGCTGCTCAGTCCCTCTATTAGTGCCTTCCATTTGTATTTGAGACAGTGTCTCCCATTGTCCTGGGAACTTACCAGGTAGGTAGGCTAGACTGCCTGGGCCAGTGAGCCTTGGGATCCTTCTGTTTGTCTCCCCAGCACTGGGATTATAAGCACATGCCACCATGCCTGGTTGTTTTGTGTGGCTTATGGAAACTGAACTCAAAGATTTTCATGCGTGTGTCGCAAGCACTTTACTGACTGAGCTTTCCCAGCCTTTGGAATTTTATTTTTAATAATAAGCTTCAGGGCCTGGAAAGTTGGCTTGTAGAGGAATTTTAGTCCAGCAAAATGGCTGTTCTAGTAAGGGATCACATCCAGAGACCTTCTAGATCTTTGCGATTCCGCTGGAATGCAGACATGTCCCCAGGACACGCCTTTAGCCCCAAATATTGAAGGTGAGGTTAGTTTACAGAAGGAAGCAGCCATGTGTGAAAGTGACATCTAATTGAGGGATAGACAAAGTGACAAGTCAGAGAAAGATTTGGCTTAATGAGTCAGATAGGATGCACTCAACTCTTAAAAGGACAGGGCAGGAAAGAGAGGCCACTTAAGAGCAGTACAGGGAGAGAGAGAGATGGGGTTTTTGTGCCCCCCCCCAGTTGAATACTGGGACAGTTTGTGCCCCCCCCCCAGTTGATTACTGGGGCAGTTTGTGCCCCCCCCAGTTGATTACTGGGACAGTTTGTGCCCCCCCCCCAGTTGAATACTGGGGCAGTTTGTGCCCCCCCCAGTTGATTACTGGGACAGTTTTACAGAGATAGCTTGCAGAGAGAACAGGCTGCACACAGGTGAAGACAGAAGGAGCCAGAGAATGAGAAGGATCCAGAAGATTAAAACATTACCAGAATTAGTTTGAGGCCAGGCAGAACGGTTCAGTCAGAAGTCAAGAGAAGCCAGTTTGAATCAGTCAGCTTGGAGAGGCATTTAGGCTATAACACCTGAGTTGAACCAGACAGCGAGAGTTTAGAAAGGCTTGGGATCACCTCTCATCCTATCTCCTCATCTGAGGAAATAAAAACAGCATTTACAATGGCTAAGGTGGGAGAACACTTACTGTGCAATCCTGACAACTTGAGTCCAATCCTCAGAACCCATATACAGGTGGGAAGAGAGAACCAAGTCCACGAAATTGTCCTCTGACTGCCACTTACATGCTGTGACATGCATGAGCTTGCACACATACACACAGGTCGTGCACACACATACAATAAATAAACTAAGCTGATCAGTATATATGGGGTAAGTCATGTGAAAATTTTTGAATTACAAATTTCTACAAAACTAGAATAGGTCATTGCTTTTCATAATCCTGAGAAGTCACAGGTCCTCAGCTCTGTTTCTGTTCTCATGAGGAGCCCTGACTTGTTATAATTTTACTTCTGTCTATTTTCTCCTATACCTAAGCTAAGGAGAATAGAGGTCACTATGCACTGGCCACTGCCATGTCTCTTAGTGCTTGTTCTTCTTAGGAACTCAACAAATACGTATTGACTGAGTGAAATGCCTTTTCCTCTGTAAGATTTGCTTCTGGCTGGACTTAATGGCCCACACTGTGATCCCAGGACTAGGGAACTAAAGCAGGAGCATCTGTGGGAGTTTGAGGGCAGCCTGGGCTCCACACTAAAGTGTTGTCTCAGAAAGAAACAAAAAAGCCTTGCGGGATGGGTCAATTGGTAAAGTGTCTGCTCTGCAAACGTAGAGACCTGAATTAAAATTTCCACTCCCCACATAATTGTTAAAATTTATTTTCTGCAGTGGGGAGACTGATACACACAGATCCCAGGAGACTGCTAGGTGGCCGTCCTAGCCAATTGGTGAGCTCTGGGTTCAGTGAGAGACTGTCTCAGAAAATAAGGTGGAGAACGACTGTAGAAAATGCCCAATGTCAGTGTCTGGCCCCTCTCTCTCTCTCTCTCTCTCTCTCTCTCTCTCTCCCCCCCCCTTCCTCCCACACTCCCACACCCAAAGGCATATCACACACACACACACCTACAAAAAGAGCAAAAAACTTTAAAAAGTTCCTTTTAATTTGCTGCCAACTTGGAAACCAACTGAATTTATTAGAACTGATTACGAGACCGTGGGCTGGAACAAAGAAGATGAACTCTGGCCAGAGGCCTGTGCAATCTCCTGGTAACACTCCCAGCTTCGGAAGCAGAGGGCTTAGGGAGGATGGGGGACCTGACCCAGCCAAGTTGTCAGGCAGACTGACTCAGCCAGCCAACAGCAGTTGTCGGTGTTGCAGCTTGCTCTCATGGATGTGAGGCTGTGAGGTATTGTTCTGACTGCCCACAGCTTTCCCCTGCCTTCATCTTAGCCCCATTGACCAGGGTTGCCAGGTATGAAATTCCTACTTTGGAGCAGGCCTCATAGCAAATCAGAACATGGTTGGTTACTCCTATAATCAGCATGCCACTGTTGGGCCCATTCCAGGCAGGTCAATACTGTAGTGTGCAGGATCCAAGCCTGGATAAGACCATGAGGCCTTGTCACCTGTAGCAGTTTGCATCACACCTTCTGGCACTGTGTAAGCTAGCTAGCAGGCAGAGTTTCCCATGGCTTTGAGGTTGATTTCTGTGTGTCTGTATCCACAGGTTTCCCTTACTGTTAGCTTAGGCCAGATGGGCTGGACACATGAACAGGTGAAAAATTTTCCTGCCCATTGGGTGTGAAGAGTGGTTTAAGATTAAGTTTCTTGTTATAAAGGAAACCTCTAATTTCTAAAAGTAACATAATCATTAAGAAAAGAATTAAGAATAAGCTAATGCTTCAAGAGAGCGTTCATGGGAGGCAAGGGCGTTCCCACAGTGGCAGTTAACACTCTGTACCTGGTTCCTGGTTTCTTGGAGCGTGACTCCTCTGGCCAGGCTCCAGCAGAGCCGGGAGGGGAATAGTATATTTTAAAGGGGATTGGGAAGGGACTGGAGTGGGTAGAGAAGGTGGAGGGTGACAGAGAAGAGCCCAGGCAGGCAATGGGGTAGGAAGGCAAGCATGACTCTCCCACACGGCGGTCAGAGGAGGCCTGGCAGCTGGAGTTCTGACCGGCCTGGCAGCTAGAATTCTGACCGGTCCTCGCCTTCGCCATTCTGTTCTTTCAGGTTTTGAGAGGAACTGCTCCAAGGCGGGCATGAGAGAAGAATGTGTGAGGCACAGCCTTGGCATAAATTTCTCCCATCCTCACCTCTTCTGTACTCAGGCAGCATGGGTGGTGGTGTCCAGTGGTGGCAGCATCAGACGCCAGATGCCAAGAGGGCTTAGGGGTGGAAGACTATAGGGGCATGTCCTTGACTTACTGGGAGAAAGGAAAGGAACAGATGTTCTAACTCATCCTCCAATATGTATCCTGTCTTTAGTGTCTTTATGTGTACACAAGTATTTGTGTGTGTGTGTGTGTGTGTGTGTGCGTGCGTGCATGTATGTGTGAAGGCCAGAGGACAAGCTCAGCTGCTGTTCTTCAGGCACCATTTATCTTTTATTAATTTCATTATTCTTCACATTCTTTTAAAATTATTTTTTAACTGTGTGTATGTATGTGTGTCTCTAGGAGTGTGTGCTGTGTGTGTGTGTGTGTGTGTGTGTGTGTGTGTGTGTGTGTGTGTGTGCAGATGCCCACGGACAACAGAAAGGATAGCAGTTCACGGTGGAACTAGAATTACAGGTGGCGGTGAGCTGTCTGATGTGGCTTCTGAGACTCAAAACCAGGTCCACTGGAAGGGCAGAGAGTTCTCTCAATCACTGAACCATCTGTCTGGCTCCATTTTATTACTTAAAGTGTGTGTGTGTGTGTGTGTGTGTGTGTGTGTGTGTGTGTGTGTACACGACTGTTGAAAGGACAGCTTTCAGGGGTGAGTTTTCTACTCCCATCTTCTTAAGGCAGTGTCTCTTTTTTAGCTGCTCTGCATTCTCCATGCTAGCTGGCCCTCAAGGTTCTTCTAGGTGGTTCTTCTGCCTCTTACCTCACTCTAGGATGCTGGGATTACAGCTGTGAGCCTACACATCCGGCTTTTCACATGGGCTCTGGGAATTGAACTGAGGTCATCGATATTAAAGGGAAAGGGCTTTTCCCTGCTATGTACCTTAAGGTCACACTTTGTTCTTCAGACGGGCTCTCTCACTGGATAGGCTAGGCTGGCTGGCCAGTGGACCCCGGGGTCTGCTTATCTCTGCCTCCTTGGCGCTGGAATTACAAGTGCTTGCTACCACATTTTTAAACATGGGATCTGGGTTTGTACATCCTCATTGAAGATCCTTGTGCTTGCAAGGCTTCATTGACTGAGGCGTGTCTATAGCCCTTAGTGTCTGTCTTTGCTATCCCCACTCTGACAGAAGAGGCCCACTGACTTATTATGAGATGGAGGGGAGTGTTCTGTTCTTAATAAGAGCTGAGCTGAAGTAGGGGGTCTGGCTCTCCCTGGGCCTCTGCAGCCACCTTGCTGGCAGGAACGGGAATGCCTTGCTACAGTATATGACCTGTCTTCCATGGATGTTGAGGTGGCCTTGGATGGAGGGACAGTGCTGGCCCTCCAGTGGGTCTCCCTTACACAACTCTCTGTGGAGAGGAAGGAATACTTGTAACCAGTGACAGGGGTAGAAGTTGTAGATCCCTAGGTGGCCTCATTGCCATGGGGAAGATGAAAGTAGGATGCCCTGTGGCTCAGATCCCTACTGCCTCTCATAGGTGTTGGGGCACTGCATTAAAGCCTGGTGAGGATGGGGCTCCTAACATCTCTCTGATGTTTCTGGTCTAGGTAGAAGTAGGGTCACAGTCTTGTGGTCTCTCCTGGAGCAGAGCTATCGCTGCCTAAAGCTTTTTAACTTGCCAGGGTTCCCTTTTGCTGGTGCTTTGTCTAAAACCTGCAGACTTTTTGGCATGTGGTTCTGATGTCTATGCGTTTATGTGCACATGTACGTTGGGTGCCTGTGGGGGCAAGAAGAGAGTGTTGGAGCTAGGGTGACAGAAGTTTTCGAGCCTCCTGATATGGGGACCAAACTTACAAGTGACCCTAACTTCCACATTCTTTTTTCCTCATCTGTAGAGCAAGGATGACTACAGGGTGAGGTGTCTGAAGCCTTGTTTTTGGGTTCAGCAATCTGAGTAGCTGTCGTCACATCACAAGGGTAGTCTCTAGTGCAGAAGCTGAACAGGCCCTTAAAGTCAGAGGTCAGATCTTGTGCTCCTGTTTCTGTGACGTCAGATTTGAATCAGAAGAGGTGGCTCACTGGGTAAGGGCACTTGCTGCCAAGCCCAGCAGCCTGGACCTGAATTCTATCCCTATGACCCACATGGTGGAGGGAGAGAACCAGAAGGAGACACGTGTCCAGTGACCTCTACATGTGCATTCAACACACACACACACACACACACACACACACACACACACACACACACTTTAAAAATACTTGTGTGTATGTCTCAACCTAGAGCCAAACTTTCTGGCTAGATTGCCTGGCCTAGAATCCCCATTGCTAGCACTTGGTACAATGGCCAGCTTTTATGTAGTGCTGGGGATTGAACTCAGGTCTTCACACTCAGGTAGCTGCTTTTCCTATTGAGCCATCTCCCTGGCTCAGGTGTCATTTATTTAAATCAACAACAAAAAATTATTTTTAAAAACCTTTTAAGTGTCTGTGTGTAGGGATGGCTGTGCTGGTTGTCCTCCAGCATCCTCACACATGTGCAGGTGCGTGTGCACACGCACCTGGGGTTGTCCTCCAGCCTCTGTGCACACGCACCTGGGGTTGTCCTCCAGCATCCTCACACATGTGCGGGTGCATGTGCACACGCACCTGGGGTTGTCCTCCAGCCTCTGTGCACACGCACCTGGGGTTGTCCTCCAGCCTCTGTGCACACGCACCTGGGGTTGTCCTCCAGCCTCTGTGCACACGCACCTGGGGTTGTCCTCCAGCCTCTGTGCACACGCACCTGGGGTTGTCCTCCAGCCTCTGTGCACACGCACCTGGGGTTGTCCTCCAGCCTCTGTGCACACGCACCTGGGGTTGTCCTCCAGCCTCTGTGCACACGCACCTGGGGTTGTCCTTCAGCCTCTGTGCACACGCACCTGGGGTTGTCCTCCAGCCTCTGTGCACACACACCTGGGGCTGTTGAAGGCCTTGCAGTTCATGTCTGCTGCTCATTCTGGCCTGGAGTCCTCTTCTCTTTACAATTTGGCATTTTCTCTGTTTCTTAGAAGAAAACTGCTGCAGGCAGAATGGCATAGAACAACAGAAATCTGCTGTCTCAGTGCTCTGGAGCCCCACGCTTTATGAAACAGGATATCAGCTTGTTCTAGTTTTCCTTTTGCTGCTGTTAGAAAAACATTGACTGAAAGCAACCTAGGGGAGCAGAGTAGTTCATTGCAGCTCACAGGCCACAGTTCATCATTATGTAAAGTCAGGGCAGAAACTCAAGCAGGGCTATGAAGCAGAAAGGATGGAGGATGCTGCTCGCTGGCTCCCTCGCCAGCCCATGCTTAGCTAGCTTTCTTATACAGCCCAGGAGTGGCCTGGGCCCTCCAGGACAGCCCCACCCCATGCTCACTGATCTAGCCATCCCTCAACTGAGACTCCCTTCTGAGGTGACTGTAAGCTCTGTCAGGTTGGCAGGAAAAGCCAACTGGAACAAGGCCTTTGAAGGAGAATCTACTTTGCGTCTATCTTCCAGGTTCTTGTGGACCCTGGCATTTGGTTTATAGATGGACTATTTAATTCTGTCTTTATGTGGTAGCATCAAGTGACTGTTTATAAAGAACTCTTCTTGGGAGGGTATCAGTCTTGTTGGATTAGGGTCCAGTTGCTATGATAAATCGCCAGAGGCCAGGTCTGCTGTCTGGTGAGTCCTGGATTTCTGCTTCATACGTACTTTGGGCAGTGCCCTCACATGCCAGAAAGGACAAGGCAGCTCTTTGAGGCCTCTCCTTCCACAGTATATATGTGTGTATACGTGTGTGTGCATATATGTGTGTATGTGCATATATGTGTGTATGTGTGCATATATGTGTGTGTGTGCATATATGTGTGTGTGCATATATGTGTGTATGTGTGCATATATGTGTGTGTGCATATGTGTGTGTGTGCATATATGTGTGTGTGTGCATATATGTGTGTGTGTGTGCATATATGTGTGTGTGTGTGCATATATGTGTGTGTGCATATATGTGTGTGTGTGTGCATATGTGTGTGTGTGCATATATGTGTGTGTGTGTGCATATGTGTGTGTGTGCATATATGTGTGTGTGTGCATATATGTGTGTGTGTGCATATATGTGTGTGTGCATATATGTGTGTGTGTGCATATATGTGTGTATGTGTGCATATATGTGTGTGTGTGCATATATGTGTGTGTGTGTGCATATGTGTGTGTGTGCATATATGTGTGTGTGTGTGCATATATGTGTGTGTGTGTGCATGAAGAGACCTGAGGCTGACACTGCATGCCTTCCATGGTACTCTGCACCTTGTTTATTGTGGTAGGGTCTCTCAGCGAACCCAGTTGGCCTGGTCAGCCAGCTCTCTTGCTCCAGGGGTCCTTGGTTTCTGCCTTCCAAGTGGGGAAATTACAGATGGCCATCATGCCTGCCATCATTTGTGTGGCTTATGGGGACCTAAACTCCAGTCTCACTCTCACATGGCAAATTCTTTCTCCACTGAGCCGTCTTTCCAGCTCCTTGAACCTCTTTTTACAAGGCTCTGGTCTCATTCATGAGGCTTTGCCGGATTGACCCAGTCACCTCCCTTGAGGTGATTAGGTCATTAGGCTTCAAAATGCAAATTTTGGAGGCATTCCTCCCCCTGAGCCAAAGAACCTATCTTCAATACCTTCGAGTTGGCCTTCGAGTTCAAGGCCAGTTGGGACTACATAGTAAGCCACCATCTCAAAGCCAAACCAACCAACCAAAACCCAGAACAACAACAAAAATCCAACAGTGCACCTGCTTTCCTTTCTGGTGGTGAGAGGCTGAAGAACCAGCTGTTTTCCCTTGATGGTCATAGAGACTAGGCACTCAGGGGCTTAAGTTGATGTGCATTGTGACTGTGATGGGACACCTGACAAAGCAATTTAAGGAAGGAAGGGTTTATTTTGACTCAGTGCAGGAGAGTGAGCAGCTGGTCACATGGCATCCGCAGACAGAGATGGATGCTGGCTGTCTTAGGGTTTCATTGCTGTGAAGAGATACTATGACCATTTACTTGGGGCTGGCTTACAGTTCAGAGGTGTAGTCCATTGTCACCATGGCAGGAAGCGTGGCAGCATGCAGGCACTACATCTTGGTCCAAGGTAGACCTCAGAGCCCGCCCCCTCGTGGCACACTTCCTCCAACAAGACCCCACCTCCTAGTAGTGCCATGCATTCAAACACATGAGCCTGTGGGGGCCATTCCTATTTAAACCACCGCACTGGTGCTCAGCTTGCTTTCTCTTCTCTGTTCAGTCCAGGACCGCAGCCCATGGATGTGCTGCCCACGTCCAGGCTGCATCTTCCTACTTCTGTTAATCCAGTCTCAAAACTCCACCATAGACTACACATAGGTTTGTTTCCTACGTGATGCTAGCTCCTGTCTGGTTGGCAGATAATGTTAACCATCCCCAGAGTGGTGAAGTAACCCTCAAATTTTGCTGACAGAACTGAGATCCCAGCACAGTCAGGGATGGCAAAATTACTGCTTGTGATTCAGCAGCCATCAGCTTGTTTTATGCAGTAGACTGTTAGCACATCCAGAGTTGGGCCATTTGCTTTAAATCCTGGCCACCTACTGATGACAGATGGCCTGGAGTTTTTCTTGCTAGCATTTCTCCATGGGTAGCTCCTTCTGACTGGAGAGGCCCCCGCTGCCACTGTGGGCAGGGCAACACCAGCATCTTTGGACGCCCCTTCCCGTGGTACATGCAGCTGTGGGAGTCAGCAGTGTGTTGGACTGGCTAATGACTCTACCCACTAGGCCAAGGGCCAGTTTCCTTTTGAATGTTTAGGATTTCATTAAAAGATTTGAGAGAGAGAGAGAGAGAGAGAGAGAGAGAGAGAGAGAGAGAGAGAGAGAGAGAGAAGTTTTGTATACTTGAGTATTATGAAAGTGAGACCACAAGGGACATTAGTGTTCCCCTGAAGCTCTAGTTACAGGTGATTGTGAGCTGCCCAGCTGGGTGCTGGGAACTGAACTCTGGTCCCCTGGAAGAGCAGCAAGCACTCTTACCCACTGCGCCATCTCACCAGACCCCATGGGCATCCCTTGAAAGCCCATATGTTAAAGCAGTGCTTCTCAACCTTCCTAATGCTGCAACCCTTTAATACACTTCCTCATGCTGTGGTGACCCCCAACCATAACATTATTTTTGTTGCTATGTCATAACTGTAATGTTGATAATGTTATGAATCATAATGTAAATATCAGTGTTTTCTGATGGCCTTAAGTGACCCCTGTGAAAGGGTCATTTGACCTTCAAAAGCTGGTGACCCGCACATTGAGAACCCTTGTGTTAGAGCCATGGTCCTGGAGCTGGTCTGTTCGAGGTGAGGATCCTTTGAGCAGTGGGGCCTGTGGGAAGTCTTTGGATGCTGGTGTAAGCATTTGTCTCTCTCGGTCTTTAGCTCCCTGACCCTGACGTGAGTGGTTCCACTCTGCCACGTTTCCACTATCTTTACTCGCATAGGCCTGAAGCAGCCGGCTACGGATGGTTGGCTGACTGAGAATGTTTGGTCTGTGAGCCAGAGTAAACCTGTGGTTTTTTCATTATGTCTTAGTCAGCGTTCTACTGCTGTGGAGAGACACCATGACCACGGCAGCTCTTATAAAGGAAAGCACTTTACTGGGGCTGTCGCACAGTTTCAGAGGTTTCGTCCTTTACCCTCAGGCAGGAAGCAGGATATTTGAATGCTTAGCCACAAGGGACTGGCGCTGTGAGAAGAGTTAGAATGTGTGGCCTTGTTGGAAGATGTGTGTCACCGAAGGTGGACTTTGAGGTTTCAAAAGCCCATGCCAGGATCCCCTCCCTCCTTTTCTCTCTCTTTCTCTTTCTCCCTCTCAGGCTCGTGATGCAGTTCTCAGCTCCTTCTCCAGCACCACACCTGCCTGCCGCCATGCCATGCTCTCTGCTACCATGCTTGCTGCCGTGATGGCAATGGGCTGGACCTCTGAAGCTGTAAGCCGGCCCCAGTTAAATGCTTTCCTTCTTAAGAGCTGCTGTGCTCAGCTGGGCAGTGGTGGTGCACGCCTTTAATTCCAGCACTTGGGAGCTAGAGGCAGGCCGGTCACTGTGAGTTCGAGGCCAGCCTGACCTACAAAGCCAGGTCTAGGACGGCCAAGGCTACACAGAGAAACCCTGTCTTGAAAAAACAAAAAAACAAAAAACAAAAAACAAAAAAAAAAAGGAAAGAAAAAAAAAAAAAAAAAGCTGCTGTGCTCATGGCGTCTCTTCACAGCAATAGAACTACGACAAAGACATCTCTCTAGCTACAAGCATTCTTGAATAATGTTAGAAGTATCTTAACAGTTTTGTCAATGAAATATAATCACACCTATCTTTCTAGGATAATCACACTTTCTTTTGCAATGTGTAAGCAAACTAAGAAAAAGGTCAGGAACTTTTAAAATGTTTGTTTGATTGTTACCTGGTTCTAGTTTTTAAGTCCTTAGTTTTATATTATCAGTTAATATTATTGGCTTTTAGATTCTATGTCCTTGTGTATTACTTTGTGTATGTATGTGGAAGGGGACATGTACCACAGTATGTGTGGAGGTCAAAGCACAACTTGAAGGACTCAACTGTCTATTTCCACTGCTCAGGTCCCAGGCATTGAACTGAAGGCCTCATGCTTGTGTGACATGCACTTCACCAACGAGCCACCTCCCCAGCCCATATGTCACCTTTTATACCTGGCCATCTGTGCTCGTTTTGTTGCTTTTAGTTATTGTTGTGACCAAAATACCCAAGAGAACAAGTTCAAGGGGAAAGGTTGATTGGGGCTCACAGTTTCAGAGGGCTCAGTCCATTCATGCAGGGAGGGCACAGCAGAGGCCTCAGTCCATTCATGCAGGGAGGGCACAGCAGAGGGCTCAGTCCATTCATGCAGGGAGGGCACAGCAGAGGGCTCAGTCCATTCATGCAGGGAGGGCACAGCAGAGGGCTCAGTCCACTCATCCAGGGAGGGCACAGCAGAGGGCTCAGTCCACTCATCCAGGGAGGGCACAGCAGAGGGCTCAGTCCATTCATGCAGGGAGGGCACAGCAGAGGGCTCAGTCCATTCATGCAGGGAGGGCACAGCAGAGGGCTCAGTCCATTCATGCAGGGAGGGCACAGCAGAGGCCTCAGTCCATTCATGCAGGGAGGGCACAGCAGAGGGCTCAGTCCATTCATGCAGGGAGGGCACAGCAGAGGGCTCAGTCCACTCATCCAGGGAGGGCACAGCAGAGGGCTTGGTCCATTCATCCAAGGAGAGCACAGCAGAGGGCTCAGTCCACTCATGCAGGGAGGGCACAGCAGAGGGCTCGGTCCACTCATGTAGGGAGGGCAGAGCAGAGGGCTTGGTCCACTCATGTAGGGAGGGCGCAGCAGAGGCCTCGGTCTCTTCCGACAAGGATATAACTGAGTGGCTCATATCATATGGCACAGGAAGTGGAGAAGAGAGGATATAGGAAAGGCCAAGGCAACTATAACCTCAGAGGACAAGCTCCCCCGTGGTCTGCTTCTTCCTACCAGTCCCTGCCTACCACCTCTCACTGCCTCCCACTGTGCCATTGTCCTCTGAGTTCATCTAATCCTTTCCTTAGCTTTGAGTCCTTGTGATCTAATGGTCTTTGCACAGGCCTCGTAGACAAACTTAAGAGGTGTGCTGCTACTCTTCTGAGTGTTTCATAATCAAACTACCAATCACAGTTAACTCTCTGGCAGCTGAGATGACTCAGCCACTGAAAGCACTTGTTGTGCAAGCCTGACTACGTGAGCTCCGTGCCAGAAACCCATCCCACAAGTTGTCTTCTTACCTCCAACTTGTGCAGTGTGGCACCCATCTCCCAATACATGCACATACGACTAATGAATAAATAAAACAAGGAGCCATCACAGCATTGCACATACAAGGCAAATTTATTAAAGAAAATGAGGCTAGTGAGATGGCTTAGCTGATAAAAGCACTTGCTGCTAAGACGGCTGGTGATCTCGATTCCATCCCTTATTCGAGGTGTGAGAGAGAATGGACTCACCCAGAAAGAAACCCACACACCTATGGACCCTTGATTTTGGCAAAGAAGCCAAAATCGTACAGTGGAAAAAAGATAGCATCTTCAGCAAGTGGTGCTGGTCTAACTGGATGGCTTCGTGTAGAAAAACACAAAGACACCCTTATTTATCACCCTGCACAAAACTAAAGTCCAAGTGGATTAAAGACCTCAACATAAAACCAGACACACTAAATTTGTTAGAAGAAAAAGTGGGGAAGAGCCTTGAGCTCATTGGCACAAGAGACAACTTCCTGAACAGAACACCAACAGCTCAGGCTCTAAGAGCAACAATTAACAAATGGGACCTCATGAAACTGAGAAGCTTCTGGAAGGCAAAGGACACTGTCAACAGAACAAAATGACCCAGCCTACAGACTGGGAAAAGATCCACACCAACTCAAGAAATTAACAACCACCAAACCAGATAATCCAATTAAAAAGTGAGGTACAGAGCTAACCAAAATTCTTAATAGAGGAATTGCTAATAGCTGAGAAACACTTAAATGCTCAACATCCCTAGTCATCAGGGAAATGCAAATCAAAACGATTCAGAAATTCCATCTCTGTCAGAATGGTTAAGAAAAAAAACCTCAAGTGACAGCACATGCTGTTGAGGGTGTGGAGAAAGGGGAACACTCCTACGTTGCTGGTGGGTGTGCAAACTTGTACAACCACTTTGGAAATCAAACTGGCACTTTTTCAGAAAATTGGGAGTAATTCTACCTCAAGACCCAGCCATACCACTTGTGGCCATATACCCGAAAGGCTCCACCATACTACAAGGACACTTGCTCAGCCTTGTTCATAGCAGCTTTATTTGTAAAAAGCCAGAATCTGGAAACAACCTAGATGTCCCTCAAACAAAGAATGGATAAAGAAACTGGTACATTTACACAATGGAATACTACTCAGCTATTAAAAACAAGGAAATCTTGAAATCTGGAGGCAAATGGATGGAACTAAAAAAGATCATCCCAAGTGAGGTAACCCAGACCCAGAAAGACACACATGGTAGATTCTCATTCATAAGCAAATACTAGCCACGTAATACAGGATAACTACACTACAATACAGAGACTGAAATATCAACCAAGGACCATTTATGATGTGGACCTAGACCCTCTGCTCAGATGTGGTAGACAGGCAGCACAGTCTCCCTGTGGGTCCCACAATATGGGGAGTAGGGACTACTTCTGACATGGACTCTGGCCCCCACACTTTGGTCACTTCCCCCTGGTAGGGCAGCTTTGCCAGGCCACAGAGAAAGAGGTTACAGGTAGCACAGATGAGACTTGATAGGCTGAGGTCAGATGTCAGGGGAGGAGGGCTCCCCTTGCTGAGGACTAGGGGAGGGGGAGAGGGGGTATGAGGGAGCATGGGATTGGGAGGTGATGAGGAAGGGAGCTACAATTGGGATGTAAAGTGAACAAATTAATAATTAAAAAAAGAGAGATGAACTCTTGCTGGCTGTCCTCTGACCTCCATATACACCCACCCACCCCCAAATAAATAAAATAACTTAAATTAAAGCAGTAAGCTTTTATACTTATAATTCTGATTTCTAAATATAGAGGAAGCTTAGCATTTAAAGCAATATACATGTGTTTTTTGTTTTTGTTTGTTTGTAGTTAAACCATACTTTTTGGAAAGCTGTACTTTCTCAATACAGTTAAGACCTTTAAAGCAAATGTCATCTGTGGAAATTTTGAGTTTTGTAATACTCAAGTTGAGGGAATAAATGTAACTCTAAAATGGTTCAGGTTTTTAAAATAATTTCATTCAGGTGCCTGTTCAAATTCAAACCATACACAAAAGCAGACATAGAAAAATGAAATAGAATCAAGGACCCAGAAATAAATCCACATGGCCACAGCCACTTAATTTTGACAGAGGTGTCAAAACCATGCTTTGCGCAGCTTCTTCAGCAAATGTGCTGGATCTCCGCAGGCAAGACAGTGAAGCCAAACACACAGCTCTCACCTTGCGCAAGGCTCACTGTAAGACCTGAAACAGAGACTATTGGAGGGAAACACCTCGAGGTAGAGGCAGGGGCTGGGCTGGGGGTCAGTGAAGGGCATGCACCCCTCTTGCAGAGGACCTGAGTTCAGTTCTCAGCACTCATGTCTGGCAGCTCATAAAAGCTTGTAAGTCCAGTTCCAGGGGGATCTGATGCCTCTGACCTCTTCTAGCAGTGCACTTAAAAAAGATGATACAAGTGTAGGCATCTGAGAAAGAGTCCAGAAATGCAGGGAATAATCCTAAGAGTTGACAGGTGGAGTTAGGTAAACTCAGAAGCACAACAAAGAAAATAGCAACAGTGCTTACCAACAGCAGACAGGAGACTGGTGTGTAGAATATACAAATAACTGGAAAAAATAACAGAGAAAGCAGATCATCCAGTTAATAAATGTAAAGAACTGAAAAGACAGTGCTCAAAAGAGTAGACACATGTGGCCAATACACATTTGAAAAAAAAAAAAATAGCTTGGGCTGGAGAGATGGCTCAGCAATTAAGAGCACTGGTTGTTCCTCCAGAGGTCCTGAGTTCAATTCCCAGCAACCACATGGTGGCTCACAACCATCTATAATATGATCTAATGCCCTCTTCTGGCCTGCAGGTGTATATTCAGGCAGAGCACTGTATATATAATGAATAAATCTTAAAAAAAAAAAAAAGAAAGAAAAAGAAAAAATAGCCACTATCCTTAGCCATCAGGGAAATGTACATCAAAGTTGCGTTGAGATTCCATCTCACAGGGGCATCGAGATGGCTCAGCACGTCAAGACACTTGCTGCCAAGCTTCAGGACATGAGTTCAATTCCTGGGACTCGTAGGATAGAAAGATAGCTGAGATTCCATCTCACTTTAGTCACAATGGCTATCCTCAAGAAGATAACTGATGGTCACTGCTAGTGAGGATGCTAGCGAGGGGGTGGGGGATGGGGGAAGGAAGACAACCATTACTTGCTTCTAGTGTGGGAACGTAACGAGCAGCCACCGTGGCAATCAGTATGGCGACTTCTCAACTAAAACCAGGAATCACCCAGCTATACTATCTTGAAAGCACACACGAAAGACTCTAGAGCAGTGGTTCTCAGCCTTCCTAATGCTGAGACCCTTTAATACAGCTCCTCGTGTTGTGGTGACCCCAACCACACAGTTATTTTCATTGGTACTTCATAACTGTAATTTTCTTCCTGTTATGAATGGTAACGTAAACATCTGTATGTTCTGTGAAAGGGTCATTTGGCCCGGCAAGAGCCTGTGACCCACGTGCCACAGGGGTGCTGCCCACCCATGTTGTTTGCTGCTATTCACAGTAGCTAAGAATCAGAAGCAGCCTAGATGTCTGTGGATAGGCGGAGGGGTAACGGATATGCAGTGAGGTCTAATACTTAACTCCGAAGAGAACAAAATTATCACTTTGCAGGCAGCTGATGGAACTGGAGGTCACTATGTTAAAATATGTCAGAGTCAGGGATTCAAATAGTGCGTGCTTTCTCTCAAATGCTGACTGTGTGTGTGTGTGCGCGCGCGCGCGCGCGCCTGACCGGGGGCGGGGGGGGGGGGGGGTAGGAAGGGGACCATAGGAGTGGAGGAAGAGAGCTTAAGGGAGGAGAAGGACGAAGGGCAGTAAGAGAATACTAGACCGTGGAAGCGGAAGAGGGAGTTGCCTGCGAGGGAGGAAGGAGGCGAAGGAGGATGCGCAAAAGCAGCGTGCTGATATGAAGTGTGAAGATCCCATTCTGAAACCCACTGCTTTGTAAGCCAGCTTGAAGAGGGAGAGTAAAACGGAAAAGCTTAAACAAGGAAGCTGTCTGACACCTGCCTGTAGTATGGTAGGGGGCAGCTGGGGCACGGTCCTGGTCCTGCGAGGAGCTATCTAAGGTCTTGCCCTGCTGGTTTTGTTTGAATGATTTTCCTACACTTAGACCTTCTGATAGTTTTTTTTTTTCCCCTTTAAAAGATTGACTAGAATAATAGGCTGCATGAGGACATTCATTTAGGTATCTCACTGTATAATGCTTTGATTACATTTGCCCCGTTCCTCCTTCTCACCCGCACCCGCGTTCTCCCTTCTCTTCCTCGCCTTCCTGAGCAGTCTCCCTTCTGCTCTGTTCCTTGTTCTTTTCCCACGTAGATTCTGCATGAGAGAAAACATTTTTGTCTTTCCAAGACGGGCTTGATTTTGTTTAATGTAGTATCTCGCATTGCACCCATATTCCTGCAGACTAAGTCACACGCACGCACGCACGCACGCACGCACGCACGCACGCACGCACGCACGCACAGCTGATTCTGTAATTCACTGTTGGGGATGGTGCTGCAGTAAGCATGGTGTGTGAGGGCTTGTATGGTGACTGCACTTCTCTCACGTTGTTCCCTAGCACTGGGATAGCTGGGTCAGATGTCAAATTGTAAGGTATTTTGGGGTTTGTTTGGGAACCCTTCATTCTGATTTCCATAGTGGCTGGACCTGTAATGTCTTTACATCGCCACCAGTGTTGGGGGATGGGAGGTTGTAGTGGTGTGTGTGTGTGTGTGTGTGTGTGTGTGTGTGTGTGTGTGTGCGCGCGCACGCGTGCGTGCTCTGGGGTGGTTGGGTATGTGTGTGTCTGCTATGCTGTGCTTTTTTGTATGTGGCGTGTGTGTGTTATGTATGTGTGTGGTGTGATATGTTTGATGTGGTTTGCTATATGTGGTGTGTGTGGTAGTGTGATGTGTGTGTGTACAATTGCAGCCACCCTGAGGGGGTAGAGATGTACTCTCAATGGAATTTGATTTTTATTTCCTTGATGGCTAAAGACATTGAACATCTTTTCACATGTTAAATATTTATTGGTCACTTGTATCTCTTATTTTGAGGCACATGTTTAGTTCAATTTCCTGTTTACTTATTCTTCTGGTGTCTAATATTTTGCATATATATGTGTGTGTGTGTGTGTGTGTGTGTGTGTGTGTGTGTATTCTAGATACTGATCTTCTGTTGATGAATAGCTAGCTGCCCAAGAGTTTCTTCCATTCTGTATTTCTGCATTTTGTCATCTTAGAAGTTAGAAATATGCTTGCTCTAGACCCCGGAAGGCAGTGCTAGCATAGGCATTGCACTTGGGGAGCTGGGCAGAGGCTCACTAGAGCCCAGATTTAAGACCAGCCTGGGCTGCATGGAAACACCCTGGCTCAAAGTTAGAGCAGGCAGACAGCAGAAGGCCAGGGTGCTGTTTGTCCAGGTGGACAGTCCCAGGCTGTTTGCAGATCCGTGTCCTCACTTGTCTTTGCTGATTCCCCAAAGGGAACGCGATGCCTGAGTGCTTCCTCTGCTCATTGTAGGCTTTCACAGAGCAGCAAAAGTGTAAGCCAGGAGTGCTCCCAAGTGCAGTCAGGGCTGACTGAGTGACACTTTTGTCTTCTCATTCACATCCTGTGCTAACCAGGCATCTAGTTTATAGTGTGTGTGTGTGTGTGTGTGTGTGTGTGTGTGTGTGTGTGTATTTGGAGGTCAAAGGGCAATCTTGAATGTCACTCCTCAAGTACTTTCCTCTTTTTGTTTGAGGCAAGGTCTCTTAATAGCCCGGTACTTTGCCAAGTAGGCTTAGCTGGCTCGGCTTTGAGCTTTGGTCTGCTGTCTCTGCCTACCATCTTGCTCCTGGGATTGCAAGCATGTGCCATGGACTGGCTTTTCGTCTTCTGTCCTTCTTCAGTTCTTTTGTTCTTTTAAAGACTAGCTTCTAAATTGACTCATTAATTTTTAAAATTACCTTATTTGTTTTTTATATGAGTATGTGCATATGCCATAGCTCATGTGCAGAGGACCAAGGACACTTGAGGAGATCAGTTCTTTTCTTTCACTATGGGTCCCAAGGATCAAACTCAGATCAGTAGGTTTGGCAGCATGCCTTGAGATAGCTCCCCAGCCCCAACTTTTTTTTTTTTTAATTATATGTATGTGTATGTGGTGGGCATGCGTGATGGGGGTCAGAAGACAACCTGCTGGAGTCGTTTTTTCCTTTTACTCTGTGGGGTCATGAACCCAGATTGAGGCTGTCATGCCCAGTGTAAAAACTTGGACTTGCTGAGCCATCAGGCCCTGTGCTGCCTTCCTAGGTAGATTCCAGTGGTCCACGGTCAGTCTCTCATGCTTAGGAGGCAAGTGCTTTACAACTGACTCATTTCCTCGTCTCCATCTTTTACTTTTTGTTTTGTTTTTAGTGTTTAAAAAGTTACTATTCTCTTGAGTTGGGCGTGGTGGTGCACACCTTTAATCCCAGCACTTGGGGACCAGAGGTTGGTGGATCACTGTGAGTTCAAGGCCAGCCTGGTCTACCAAGTAAGTCAGGACAGCCAAGGCTGCACAGAGAAACCCTGTCTTGAAAAACAAACAGAACAAAAAAAAGGTCTGGAGAGATGGCTCAGTGGTTAGGAACATTGTCTGCTCTTCTAGAGGTCCTGAGTTCAATTCCCAGCAACCACATGGTGGCTCACAACCATCTATAATGTGATTCAATGCCCTCTTCTGGCCTGCAGGTGTACATGTAGGCAGAACACTGTATACATAATAAATAAATAAATCTTTAAAAAAAAAAAAGGTAGTATTCTCATGTGTGGGTGGGGGGACATACGTGTGTCACAGTGAGCATGTAGTGGCCCAGAGAACAACTCTGTGGAACCAGTTTCCCCCTTTTAACTTCACAGGGTTCCAGGGTTGAAGTGGGTCATCAGACTTTCACAGCAAGCGCCTTTAACTGGCAGAGCCACCTCCATGGCCCTGTCTTTTGTTGCATATCATTCCCCTAGGTGTAGCTCTGACTCTCTGAGGGTTCCTAAGTGTGAGAAGGCCGCGTCTACCCCACAGAGCAAACAGGTGTGGGAGACAGCCAGTGTCGGTGTCTGTGAATTCAATGTTGAAAGCAAACATATGTGACAGAACATGACAGTTTATGTCTAGATCAATTGACAAAACTGCCAGGACCAGAGACTTCTAGGAACCTGACCCCATGTTTGTCTTAGCAATGGATCACAAGTTGTAATTCATTGTTGACAGCCCACTTCATAGACACAGACTACCATGAATAGCCAGAATCAACTGTATCAACATGTTTTCTTTCTTTCTTTCTTTCTTTTCTTTTCTTTTCTTCTTCTTCTTTTTTTTTTTTTTTTTTTTTTTTTTTTTTTTTTTTTTTTGGTTTTTCGAGACAGGGTTTCTCTGTGTAGCCTTGGCTATCCTGGACTCACTTTGTAGACCAGGCTGGCCTCGAACTCACAGCGATCCACTTGCCTCTGCCTCCCAAGTGCTGGGATTAAAGGCCTGCGCCACGACCACTGGCAACATGTTTTTTTTCTTGAGCTGATAAAGATCAGTGTAAAGCCCACAACCCAATGTGTTGTGAACATGTGTTTTTCATGTTTGTGGGGGCGTCAGGCTCACAGGTTTCATGTGCGATGCTGCCTCTCGCCTCAGGAGCCAGCCTTGCTGGCCTCCTCGCTGTTCCCCTGGGAACACTGCCAAGTGGAGAGGCGCCAGCTTGGGAAGTTGCGCAGTCCCGGAGTGTCAGGGCAGCGGGTCGCTGCTTTCCTTGGTTCCTGAATTTCTGAATTTCTGTCACTCTGGGAACTGGAGTCTGTAAGCCTCCCAGCTCTGGTGGCTCTAAGCCCCTAAGCATGCTGGAGCCTGGGCCAGTGTGGCCGTTGGTTCCCAGGGAGGGCCGTTGTGGGTCCTGAGTATCTGGGCTGCAGTCATGTAGCCACCAAGGAACCGGGTGCTCCACCAGGCACCAGCCGGAACAGGTTTTATAGATGTGGAGCTTTACAGCCCTTCCTAAGCCCCGGGCACTCTCACTTTTCAAAGCCCTACCTGATGGCCCAGTCTAAGTTCAATAGGACAGGCTGAACTGCCTGTCATATTGGGTAGCTGTTAAATGTTACATTTTATAGATATTTAAGCATTAATTCGGGTTTTAAAATGTTGTTGCTGTTGGGAAACAAGGTTTTCTTTACATCTCCTTCCTTCTTTCCTTCCCTCTGTCTCTCCCCTCCTATCTTTTCTCCTTCCCTCCTATATGTCCTTCCTTCCTGCACCCCTCCCTTCCTCCCTTTCTCCCTCCTTCCCTCCCTTCTTTACTCCTTCCCTCTTCCCCGCCTAGCCTCCCTCCCTCTCTGATATCTCTTAGGGACCCCAGCCGTATGCATGCTAGGCATGCGCTGTAGTGCTCTCAGCTGTCATACCTTCCCTGCAGCCCTACGGCATCACTGCAAGACTGCTCGGCTAGGTTGTCCTCAGCCCTGCCTGTCACCAGCAGCATCCCTCCCCAAGCTGATGGCTCTAGAAGGAATAAAGCAAGCAGGGTGCTTTCCTGTAGGAACGCTTCACCAGGAGAGCCAGGGCCAGAGCTCAGCCTGAGGGAGAAGCACTGGCATGGACGCTGGCCTGCATCATGTAGGGAGTCTCTGACCTGCTTCTTGAGGAGTCCCAGTGTTGGAGGGTGAGGGGACTGACAGTGGAACGTGAGGCACATATGCGTGGTGACAGCGTGGGAAGCCCTGAGCTGCCACTGTAGCTGGCAGTGCGCATGGGAAGTGGATTACGATGGTGGGGACTCTGAGGCTGGGCTGCGTGGAGGAGGCTTCCAGTGCCACCCAGACAGGTTCAGACTCCCTCCAGGCATGTGACCTGACTCTGCTGCACCAACCCCTGAGTGCTGTTTGGACGTATCTGCTGTGGTTCAGGGTGTAGTTGGGTTCAGGGTGTAGTTGGAATAGAACCGCATGATGCTGGGAATTGAGCCCAGGGGCCCCTTCATGCTCAGCACCGAGTTCCATCTCCACCCCTGCACACTGCTACACTGGGGGCCATGTTTCTGCAACCTCAAAGGACACAGTCCGTGTCTAGATACATGACTGCTGCTTTTACTGCAGTTTTTCTTTGTGTGTATGGTGTGTGTGTGTGTGTGTGTGTGTGTGTGTGTGCATGCGCGCTCGCACGTGCATACACATGCTCATGTGTATGAATGCAGCTGCATGCATAGTTGCCATGATGTGCAAGTGGAGGTCAGAGGACAACTTCGGGTGTTGGTCCCCACCTTCCACATTTTGTTTATTTTACTATTTGAAATATTTTGTTTAGGGCCTGTGTCTCTGTATGCCACATGTGTACAAGTAGGTGCCCGAGTAGAACAGGAGAGGGTACTGGGTCTCCTCAAGCTGGAGTTACAGGGGTTTGCAAGCCATCTAGTGTGGGTGTTAGGAACGAAGCTCTGGTCCTTTGAAAGTATCAAAAGTGCTCTCTCTCTGGCCCCATTATTGTATTATTTCTAGTTTATGTGTATACCTGCTTCAGTGTAGGGATTTGTGTACCTGAGTGCAGGTGCCCATGGAAGCCAGACGAGGGTGATGGGCCCCTTGGAGCTGGAATTTCAGGTGGTTGTGAGCTGCCTACCATGGCTGGGAATCGAACGCAGCTCCTCTGAAAGAGCATCATGTGCTCTTAACTGCTGACCCATCTCCCCAGCCCCTTCTACCTTGTCATTGGTACAGAGTTCCTTGCTGGTCCCTCTGGCTTGCAGGCTCCTGCGATCCTCCCGTCTCTACTCTCCACCTCTTCACAGAAGTGCTGGGGTTACAGACATTCCCTACCAAGCCCAGCTTTATGTGTCCCGAGGAGCCGAACTCAGGTCCTCACATTTTCACATGAGCACTACACCAGCTGAGCCTTGCCTCGGTCCCTAGGCTCCTTCTTCATTTCTTGTGAGTTTGCTGAGGACACCAGGTCCCTCTTCCAGTGGCCTTCCTTAGCGTCTGACCTTGGCTGGTGTCACTAAACTCGGCTTCACACCCTGCGGAAGCAGAGTCACTGGAGGGTCTGGGCTTGATGCAGTCATCATGTCTGGCTGGTGCATTTAGGCGCTGTCAGCCAGTGGCGGCACTGGTGTCTCCATTGCAAGGTCTCTGCTAGTCTCCTACCTAAAGGCTTTAGTCCTCTGATGTTCAGTGTGGTCCCTTCATCAGGCTTGTCTTGATAATTTTTAGAAACTTTTATTTTGAGATAGTTGTAGTTTTACTATCTCTCATCCATTGTCACTGCTGTGGTGCCTGACTTGAATGTAGTCTATTTTCATAGCCAGACAACTGCTATTAGCACAATCCATGGTTTCAGTTCAGATTTCATTAGCTTTACATCCACTTGTGTGAATATGTCTGGATGTGCATGTCTATGTGTGCATGCATTTATTTTATTCATTTTATCATATTTGTAGATAAGTCTGAATAAAATTGCAGTCAAGAACCAGAGTGTGGTCTGGAGGGACAACATAATGGGTAAAGATGCTCGCTGCAAACCCCAGTTTGAGTGGTGGAGAGAGAGAACTGACTCCTCTGAGCTGTCGTCTGATGTGCACATGAGTACCATGGCACAGTGCGCATGCGCGCGCGCGCGCGCGCACACACACACACACACACAAATACATTTAGTAAGAATGAAAATATGGACTGAAGAGATGGCTCAGTCAGTAAAGCACTTGCCTTATGGCCACGAGGGCCCGAGTTTGGATCCTCGGGGCCCATGTTACAAAGCTGGGAGTGGTGCTGTACTCACAGACACTCCAGGGATCTGGTAGACCCTGGAAGCTCACCGGCCTGCTGATGTGGCCTGTTTGATAGGATTCCAGGCCAATGAGAATCAGTATCCCAAACAAAAAGTAGAAGGCACCTGTCTTGGTCAGTGTCCTGTTGCTGTGAAGAGACCATGACCACAGCAACTCTAAAAGAAAGCATTTAATTGGGACTTGCTCACAGTCGGAGGTTTGGTCCAATGTCGTCATGGCAGGAAGCATGGCGGCACGCAGGCAGACATGGTGCTGGAGAAGGAGCTGAGGGTTCTACATCGGGATCTGCAGGCAGCAGGAAGAGAGACACTGGGCCTGGCTTGAGCATTTGAAACCCCAAAGCCCACCCCAGTGACACAGTTCCCCCAACAAGGCGACGCCTCTCGATAGTGCCACTTCCTAGTGACCATGATCTATGAGCCTGGGACAGGGTGGGGTGGAAGTGCGTGTGGTGAATCCCTATTCAAGCCGTCACAGCACCCAGGGAACATGTGAGATTGTCCTCTGATCTCTACACATGCATCCAACACGCATGCACCTGTGTATTCACTCATGAGGAATGTAAGCAGGACATTCAGGGCTGGGTGGGGAGCAGCTCAGTAGAAGATCGCTGGCCTAGGATACATCAGGCTTTGAGACTGCCCCATCATGCAAAAGAGATTTAGAATATTTGATCACAAGATCCCTTACGCCTCCTTTGCCAGCTGCCCCTTCCTTGCTTGGCCTGGTAACACTGACCTCTTTATTTCTGTGATTTCATTTTAACAAGGACAAAGGGACCCATTAGCTCTGCTTGCCCCGCCCCCTCCTCAGTTTAAGTCCTTTGGGATCTATCAAAATGTGGCTTCCTTCGATAGGTCATTCCCAGCTGGATGTGGCATTGCCTTCTTCAGAGGCTGAGGCCAGCCTCGTCTACACAGTCTGCATGGTGAGACCCTGTCTAAAAGTCAAACACACTTGTATGGTAGTGCAGGCTGCAGAGATGGCTCAGTGATTTAGAGTGCTTCTTGCTCTTTCAGAGTTTGGGTTCTCACCTGTGTAAATGACTCAAAACCACTCGTAACTCTGGTTCCAGTGGATCCAGTGCCCTCTTCTGGACTCTACAGGCACTGCATGCACAAGACACTTAAAAAAAAAATCTTAAATGATAATTTCAAAAGTATTACTGGGACAGATAGATAGCTAAGTGGTTAAAAGCCCTGGCAGCACTTCCAGAAGACCTGGCTGGGTTAAATTCCCAGCACCTGTATGGCAGCTCACAACTGTCTATAACTCTAGTTTCAGGAGAAGCTGACACTCTCATCTGGCCTCTACAGGCACCAGGCTCGCAGGTGGTTGCACTTACGCATGTAAGCAAACACACGCACACAATTCTTTTTTAAAAAAATTGAAGTATTACTGTGAATTATGGATTAAAATATTTAATGTGATTTTCTTGCTGGGGTTAACTCTTGGAAGATATATTGCCGTATGAACAGCAGAGCAAATTAAATCTTCGTGTGTTTGTGTGTTGTGTGTGGGTGTGTCCATGCGTGTGGACGCATGGACACATGGAAGTATGGTTGCCCGAGTCAATGTCTGGTATCTTTTTCAGTCAATCTTGTCCTTATTTTTTTTTTTAAAGATTTATTTATTTATTACATATACAGTGTTCAGCCTGCAATGTACACCTGCACTCCAGAAGAGGGCATTAGATCCCATTGTAGATAGTTGTGAGCCACCATGTGGTTGCTGGGAATTGAACTCAGGACCTCTGGAAGAACAGACAGTGCTCTTAACCTCTGAGCCATCTCTCCAGCCCCTTCTTGTCCTTATTTTTAAGACAGGATCTCTCACTAAATCTGGAGCTGGCCAGTTAGTGAGGCTGGCCCACCAGCAAACCCCTGTGATCGGCCTGCTTCCCCAGCAGGGGCATTTCTGGCAGCTCTGCCACACACAGCTTTCTGAACTCAGGTCCAGGCTTGCATGGCAAGTTCATTAGTGACTGAGTCATCTCCCCAGCCCCAAACTTAAAATTGTTATAGATTTCTTCACTCACCTCCCCAAAACTGTGCCATTTGTGTTCTTATTAACAACCTATAAAAATGTGTGTTCCCTCATGTTTTTGCTTAATACTGATGAGGCCTTTGAGAATGTTTTGTTCTTTAATTTTTATAGATGTAATGACAAAGTTGATTTTCCCATATTTCTATTACAGTTCTTTAGTTAGAACTAAAGGTAAATTAGTTTGAATTTACATCATTGACTTAAAACATGTAGGCAACGCAGGGTGTGGGGCACACACCTGTGATCCCAGTTACTTAGGGGGCAGAGGCACAGTGCTCAGGGAGTTAGGCTTGTCCTTAGCTGTGTAGTTCATTAGAGACCAGCCTGGGCTATATGAGGCCTCATGGCCAATCTAGACAATCCCCTGTTAATGACTGTTACCCATATTTTTATTAGGCTATTGGTCTTTATTTAAAGTTTTAATTGTTATACCTACTTTTTTTTTTTTTTTTTTTTTTTAATGTTCCCGCTTTCTATTTGCTTGGAGCCTTTCCTACCTTAAGACTAGAAAAGCGCATACCTGCTTTTGTGGTGCTTCTGTCTGACTGTGTTTCAGACGTTCCTTTACTTTGTAGAAAGAGTGGGACTAAGGAGCCAGTGTTGCTTTCGCCCAGCTGTCTGGTCAGCTTTCTAAATGCAAGTTTATGAGCTAAAGTCTCTTTCCCCGTTAACCTTGCTAGCAAACTCAAGTCGCGTGCATGCTACCAGGAAAGAACTCCAGGGACTCAATTACAAATTCTTGGGGCAGAAACAAAAAACAAAACAAAACAAAACAAAAAAGACTAATTTAGAATGCTAGCGGAGGGGATGTGCGGCTCAGTTGATGGAAGGCTTGTCTAGCCTGCCAAAGCCCTGGGTTCCATCCCCAGCACTGCATAAGCCAGGTGTGTGGTGCACATCTGTAAGTGCAACACTCAGGAGGGAGAGGCAGGAGGATTGGTCATTCAGGGTCATCCTCAGCTCTGTGGTAAGGTCGAGGCCAGTCATGGGCTACTGTGAGACACTATCTATACCCAAAACATGAAACAAACAAGGGACCAGAATGTCAGCAAAGGCAAGAAGATGTAGGCTAGCACCCCAAACAAGCATCCACTCCCAGGTTCAAGTGCAAGCCCTTCATCATAGGCCAGCGAAAGAAGCGGGGCTTGGGGGACACGGGGATAGTGACTTCCAGATTCCTCGGGGTCAGAAGGGCACCAGGTTATGAAAGCTAGTAGTGGCAATCTGCTGATCTCAGTGCTCCAGAAATCCTAAACAGTCTGTTGTCCTTCTCTTGGTATCTCAGCTCTGGGGGGGAGGATAAGGGGGGGCCAGAGAGAGATCAGAGTTCCAGATCACCCAGCCTTCTTCTATGGTATGGACAAAGGTCCCTAAGTGATTGACATGTAGAGTAGCCGGAATCAAAGGTCAGAGTCCTAACGAGCACAGAGCAAAGGCAGAGATAGCTGGCTCTGCACCCTTGCTTTAGTCACCTGCGGGACATTTACGTGGACATAACTCAGGACTTTTGACAAAGAGGTGTCTGATCCCTGAGAAGTGTGATTCTGTTGAATACCGTTAGGATGATGGTCTGCATAATCTAGCTGTCAGTTTGTCCCAGGGATGCTGCCTCCACCTCCACCGCCAGAGCATGAGCGTTAGAGGTGCACCACCATGTCTGGCTTTATGGGGGCACTGGGGACTTGAACTCAGGTCCTCACCCCTGCATGGCAAGTGATCCACCAACTGAGCTTCAATACTGCTTTCTAGCAGAGTCTTTTTCTCAAGAGTTGCTCCTTATTAAGTGTCTCTGTGTGTTGAACTCTTTTATTATGTGAACGTTTTTGAACTGTCGCTTGGTAGGCTTTAGGACTGTGTTCATCTCAGAAGAATGGTAAAGGAGTTAATAAGAAAAGCTGTAATAACCAATATTAGAATTATCAAAAGACAAGATTAGGTTTTTATGGTGAAGATCTATTTCAGGTTTTATGGAAGCTGTTTCATTATAGCTAATATGTTCATTTTAATTATAAATTATTTGATGCATTTGAATAGTAAACTGCTGACTCTTCCTGATTAATGTGCTATATCTCCCCCAAACTTGTAAAATAGCTGGACAAGCACTTGATTATTCAGAAAGACTTCCTAGGCCAAATGCATGTGTGTTACGGACTATTTCAGACAAACTGAAATGCATAAAAGTAGCACACCGGCCATACACTTAATATCTGGCCTGAAGACAGACTGTTGCCTAAGAAATAACTTTTATTTGAATTCTATTTATTTTAATGTGTGTGTGTATGTCTATGTCTATGTGTGGTGTGTGTGCATGTGTGTTTGGGTGCACGTGTATACATGTGGAGGAGGCCTGAGGTTGGCATTGGGTGTCTTTCTTGGTCACTCTTTCCTTCATTTATTGAGGCCCCAGTTCTGGCTAGTCTTGCCAGCCAGATTGCCCAGGAGTTTTGTGACTCTAACTCCCAAGTGCTGGGATTGCAGGAGGCCACCACGTGTGCCCAGCTTTTGCATAGATGCCGAGGCTCTGCAGTCCAACTGCTCACACTTGCAGCAATGTCTTTACCCACTTTATCCATGTCTTACCACAGGTATCCCGCCCATGGCTGCTGCGGAAGCAACCATCACAGTGCGCCTCATCCGTTCGTTTGAACATCGGAATTTCAAACCTGTAGTATATCATGGAATCAATCTGGATCAAACTGTGGAGGAGTTTATACTATTTCTAAAGCAAGGTACGAGAAATCAGAGTTGCTTTGTTTCATTTGTGCTTTGACAGTGACAAACATCTGACTATGATGTTAATAGTAGTCTTTGAAAAGTACAAAATTAGGCTGGGCCTAGTGGTGCACATCTGTATTCCCAGCACTCAGGCCATAGAGCCAGGATAACCATGGTTTGAAAGCTAGCTTGGGCTATCTAGCAAGTTTTAGGCCAGCCTAGGCTATGTAGTGAGTTTTATGCGTTCGCTACATATCAGTATTTATGTTTCAAAAACAAAACAAATCAATAAAAGCACCAAAGCCATTCTTCCCCCATCCCAGAGGCACTTTCGGAGCTGGTGCTAGCAGGGCTGTGCTGGCCCATGTCCTGGGCTGGCCTGTGTCCTGGGGCTGTCATCAGCTGCTCCTGTTTGTCAGCGAGTAGTGTGAACACTCACCAGGGTTTATTACTAGCTAGGACAGGGGAGGGGACTGTCAAGTACTTGTCACAGAAGCATGAGGAGGACGTGTGTGTGGCCCCCAGAACCAAGTAAAGGAGCGGAAGTGTGCACCTGTGACCCCACTCGCGAGACAAAGTATACCTGGGGTTCACTGTCCACCCTCTCTGCTGCATTCTATGCTGCGTGGGTCCCGCAACCCAGCCTAGGAGTAGCAAGGGGATGAAGAAAGGACAGATACACAGACACACGGATGGTGAGGCTGGGATCAGGTGGGGCTCTCTGACAGATACCTCTGCTGTCCGGAACCTCAGCCATGTGCATGAGGTGCAGCACAGGATGGCCGTGCAGCTTAGCTAGTCTCTGTGGGAGATCTGTGTAACAAGCTGCCCCAGGCCATAAGCTTCCTGGAGGAGGAAGCTGCAGTCTGCAGTCCACAGCCATCCCGAAGCACTCACACTCAGCTGCCCAAGCTTGGCCATCCCCTCTGGAGCCTAGCCCATGTGGGTAATGGCTTTGCCAGCTTACCATGGACTAATTGGCCCTGGAGGCCTTAACAGGCCTTGCTCAAGTCAAAATATTCATTTACCCAGGCTTTTGTTCACTCCGGGCTGCCCCTGCTCCTACACCTGTCTAACAGAACTGGTGAGCTCCAGGTTCAGTGAGAGAGCCTGTCTTAAAAAATAAAGTAGAGCTGGGTGTGGTGACTACACCTCTAATCCCAGAGACTGGGGAAGACTCCACTGTTGACCTCTGGTCTACACACACACACATGGGCATACATAAGCATGTATACACACACACACACACACACACAGAGAGAGAGAGAGAGAGAGAGAGAGAGAGAGAGAGAGAGAGAGAGAGAGAGAGAGAGAGAGAGAGAGAGAGAGAGAGAGAGAAAGTTTACCTGTAGTGAGTTTATGTCTTTGGAGCCTGAGTGGCAAGAGAGTAAAGTGCAGCTGACACTGTCATCTCCCTGGCACATGGGAGTCTTACTGGGGAGTGTGGTGGTGGTGACAGGGAGCGGAGAAAGTCAGGGGAGCTTTTATGACTGTGCTCAGTGACAGGCTTTACATTTTTCATACGTATTGCTTGTGCCACAGTGTGTGTGTGTCGTAATCATGAAGGTTTCCTGGGTTACTTTTCAGGGACTTGAAAGCCACTTGGGCCTGTGTGGGCGTGACTAAACAAGGTGATAAAGCTAGGTGTTTATTTTTTTTTAAAGCTGGATGTTTCTGTGCTCATGTTGTGTCTGTCTCTTTGCCACCCTAACTTTGGGTCAGATAGTGTAGACACATCAGCCACTTAATGTGGTAAATAATGGCGCGTACTAAACTCACCCTCACTTTCCTCTCTCTTCAAAGCCAAGCGACGTCAGGATAGGCGTGGCTAAGATACTTTCCAGGTTTCAGGCCTGTGTGTCTAACCTGTGCCCTGAGGGTCGTGTGTGCCCCAGGATGGTGGAAAGATGAGCCCAGTACAAGACCATAGCTCCCTAAGGAGCAGCTTCAGTGGCTTGGTGGCTGAGAGAGCTTGCTGCTCTGGGGAGGACCTGGTGTTCTTATCAGTAGAGGTCCAGGAGACCCGAGGCTCCCTTTTGGCCTCTGTGGGTGCTGATGCATGTGGTGTGTACACAGACAAGGAGACACACACACACACACACACACACACACACACACACACACACACACACATACACAAATAGTTTCAAAAACAGCAAAATTATTATGAGATTTTTTTTCTACCCTTTTTCAACTTGATTAGGCTGTTCTTGAGCGTGAACGTTGTAGATGTGTATGTATGTGTACATGTGTGCATGCCTGTTACATATGACAGCCATGTTGCAATGAGCACCATGACGTTGAGGTTACACGCATGCTGACCACTGGTTTCACAACCCGGACCCGTTCCATTCCATGGGAAAATGGCCCAGGAGTGTCCAGCCACGCGCTCTCTCCTTACCTAAGCCCGGCCCTCCCTCGCCTCACTTAAACTGAGGTAAAGTGTAGTTCTCAGGCCACTGAGATAGCTTAACCAAGAAAAGCTCTTGACAGCAAGCCTGGTGACCCCAGTTTGAGCTGAGGACCCACAAGGTGGAAGGAAGGAACTGGCACATGTGTCTACACTGATACACAATAAATAATAAATATAATTATAAATTTATTGTGTTTTTTTTCAAGGCATTGACCTGCTTTCTTCCTAGTTTTATAGGCATTTTGGGTACATTTTTTAAATTTTAAAAATTTATTTTAGTGTGTCTGCCTGTACGTGTGTGTGCGGCATGTTGTGCAGGCCAGAAGAGGGCACCAGATTCTCTGGAATTGAGGTGCTGGACAGTTGGGAAGCAGCCTTCAGGTTCTGGGAGCTGAATTTTGGTCTTCTGCAAGACCCGTGGTCTTAACTGCTGAGCCATCTGTCCAGCTGTGAGTAAATTCTTTTCATGTATCAACTACACATCTTTAATTCCTTGGGCTCTCTTTCTGAGTGGTAGATAAGTGGGTTTTATTTATAAGTAAATGGGTTTGTTAACAGGTTTCCTTGGCTGTGGTTATTTAAAGCATTTTAAAGGCCACAGTCATTCATAAAGTAACTTCTGACTTACAGAATATAAAATTTTGTTTCTAAAAAAAGAGATCTGCCTGCCTCTGCTTCCCAAGTGCTGGGATTAAAGGTAAGTGCCACCACACCTGGCTATTTATTGCCATGTTTTTAATTATTAGGGAGATACTGATATCTCATACTAAGAGATAATGTTATAGGGAAGAAAAAGTAACCTTTCCTCACTCTTAAGTTCTTAAAATTGTATGTGTATGGGGCGTGTGTGCGTGTGTGTGCGTGTGTGCGTGTGTGTGTGCGTGTGTGCGTGAGCTCATGTGTCACAGAGCACATATGGTGGTCAGAGGACAGCCCTGTGTCAGTCCTCACTGTCCATTTCGTTTGAGACAGGGTGTCTTGTGTTTCCTGCTCTGTGAGCTTCCGGTGCTTCTCCTGCCTCTGCCTCTCATCTGCCCGTAGCTCTGGGATTGCAGACGTGCACTACTGTGCCAGGCTTCCTGTGGGCTCTGGGGATCACTCAGGTCCCACACATGCTTGGCAGGGACAAGCAAGTGCTTCCCCACGGAGCCATCTCCCCAGCCCCAGCCCTGTAAGTTCTCAGTTGAAAGGACAGGTGAACAAGAGAAAAACCAGCAGCCTTTTATTGCTAAGTGCCCACCATATACGTTGCATACCCAAGAGCAAAAGTTCTCAGAAAAGTGCTGGACAAGGAAGAGGACGTCAGGTCCTTAGTGGTGGATGCTTGTGAACAGAGAGAGCAGAGAAGGCCTGGGTGCCAAAGCTTTGCAATGTGGTGCACTCTGCTGCCCCCTGCTGGCGATGAGGGGCACAGCGGTCTTCTAAGGTTGCTCTGCGCTCAGGCTCTGTCTTAGGCAAACAGGGAGCATCAGACATCATCTTCTAGCTCCAGACAATGCTTGTGCCAGCTGGGCATATATTGGAGTGGCATGTTCTGGCAACCCTTCGTGCTAATTACAGAGTGGCCTGCTTTTGGAAAGTCATTCCTCAACATGTTCTGATTTTGAGCAACAGATTGCTACAGAGTTATTTCCAAATTATGTAATCATTTTTGTTACATGTTATTCATTTTCTCTGTGTCTGTATGTGTTCATGTGCATGACAACAAGCTTGTGGTTATGCATGCACATATGTGTACCATTTTGTGTGTGTGTGTGTGTGTGTGTGTGTGTGTGTGTGTGTGTGTGTGTGTGTGTGTGTGTGTGTAGGGGAAGGCCGTTCTTCCCTTCTACCACGTGTAAGTCCCAGGGATTAAACACAGGTGTCAAGCTCGGTGGCAGGTGCTTCTACCTGCTGCTGAGCCTTCTCACTGACCCATGTTTTCAAGATTTCAGCTGTGTGGAAGGTTCTCGTGTCTCTCAGTATCAGTGCAGCCAGAGCTGAGATGTTCTTGGTATAGGCAGAATAGGTCCCTCTTAAAGTCCTTACAAACAAGATGTGATTTTCAAGTTGCTATGGTGGCACAGGAAGTTGTGGTTTCCCTGGGTCACTCTGTTCTTTGCTTCCCAGCTACCACAGAATGATTCGTTCATGGTAACCATTGGTTACCACTGTCCTCAGCAGCACAGTGGTGCCTGTCATAGCGAGATGCTCAGGCCTGCCTGCTTGACCTTTCACCTGCCACAGTAATGACATAACTAGTGCCTGTTTCTGTTGAGTATGTGGGGAAGTGTAGCTATGAAAGTGAACTTTGGGGGTGTCATGATGTCATTTAGCTCATAGAGTGCTGACCTGGCGTGCTCAAGGCCCCGGGTTCCATCTTAAAACTCTGCATGAACTGGGCATGATGGTGACACCTGTAATCCCAGCACTCAGGAGGTGGAGGCAGGAGTCTCATGAATTCAGCTACTTAGGGAGTTTGAGGCATGCTGTGTCACAGGAGACTTGGTGTCAAAAAAAGTGAGCTTTAGGGTATGGAGTCCTTTGAGTTGTGGGCTCTGTGTGCAAGCCTGTCATCTGGCTCGAGGTCCTAGAGAACCCTGAGAATCTAGTGGGGCCAGACATACATGCAGGCAAGACACCAGTGAACACCAAAACTGAACAAAAGTCTTAGCCGGATCGTCTCATTTCTTCCTTTTAGCCTCCTTTTAGAGCTAGATCTGGTAGTTTTCCCATTTTAAAAGTGACACAAGGAAGAACGAGGAAATGAGGAAGTGTGGAGCGGAAGTTAAGTATGGGGACAAAGAAATTAAGTAGTGACGGAGGTTCGCTTGCTACGGGGCTGGCTGTGCAAGCGTGAGGATCTGAGTTCAATCCCTGGCACTGAGGTAGGCTGTGCATGGTGACGCACAGTTGTAATCTCAGTGGTGGGGAGGCAGAGCAGGACTCTGGGCTCACTGGCTGCCAGCCTAGCTGACTTAATGAGTTCCAGACTAATGAAGGAACCGACTCAGGAAACCAGGTTAGGCCAGCGAGATGGCTCAGCGGGCTGGTGCTTGCTGTCAGGGTCCACGCTCCCTTCCTAAAGGTTCTGTAGCCTCCTCAAACAGTGCCACCAACTAGGGACCAAGTTGTTAGAGTTATTTTTTTTTTAATTGTGTTTCTCTGTTTCACTCTTACCCCGCTCCCACCAAAATAATCGAGACTCTAGTATATTCTTTGTTTAATAAGCTTTACAGCATAATACTGAGCAGTTATTACTCAATTTTTAATCCTCTAAACTAGTCTGGCTTTCTCCCAGCATAAACCCCCAGGATACTTGGGCTTTATGGCTTTCTCTCGGCTCAGCTCTCCTGGACCTCTGCATAGGCTCAATCTCTTTCTCTTCTGACTCCTCCTCCCCTGGCTGGCAGGAAGATTGGTTCCCAGTACCCATGTCAAGCTCCAGGGGATCTGGCTCCCAGGCCTCTGTAGTCTCCCTCCCCCCACACGTACTTAGTAATAATAAAAATAAATCTTGAGAAAAATAGAATTGATTTACAGGATCTCACGTAGCCCGGGTTGGACTCAAACCTTTCTTTGTAGTCAAAGATGACCTTAAATGTCTAATCCCCCTGCCTCAACTTCCCAGGAACTAGGATTATAGACTTGTGTCACCATGCCCAGTCTATGCAGTGCTCAGTTGGATACCCAGGGCCTCATCCATGCTAGGCGAGCTTCCTCCAGCTGACTCATCCTGCTCCCTTGTTTGTATTACCGTGGTTTTGTAGTGTGTGTGTGTTTTGTGTTTCTATAGCTTTGAGTGTGTTTTTGTATTACCGTAGATTTGTACTATGTTTTTTGTATTTCTGTAGCTTTGTAGTGTGTTTTTTGTGTTTCTGTCTTTGAGTATGTTTTGAACACAGGCAGTGTGATGCCTCCAGTGTTTTTCTTTTCACCCAACAAAGCTTTGGTTGTTCTGGGGCTTTTGTGCCTCTGTAGGAGTGTAGGTGTTGGGTCTAGTTCTGTGAAGCATGCTGCTGGGATCTGGGTGGAGACTACATTGTCTGTGTGTAAAAATCACCAGAGCCCGAGAAAGGTGGCCCAGTCTGTAGAGTGCTTGCCCTATGAGTGTGAGGACCTGAATGTGGATCCCCAGTACCTATAAAAAAATCTGGGCACAGTGCCACGTGCCAGTGCAGGGAAGGCAGAGATAGATTCCTGAGGCTCACCGGCCAGCCAGTCTAGCTGAATCAGCATGCTCCAAGTTCAGTTCACTGGGAGACCCTGTCTCTAACACTAAGGTGGCTGTTGAGGAAGATACTTGACATCAACTTCTGGCCCCTACACACATGGCGGCACACGTGCCTTGTGCACCTGTATGCATAGGGACATGTATACATGCATATACCACACATGTCCCCACGTCTTACACACACAGAGTGTACACATGTACATACTCACCAGTCAGCTGTGGGCCTGACCCATTTGTGCCAGGCTTAGCAAATCTCATATGCAGCTGGTGGTGAGAGCAACACTGAAGGCCACAGCCCTGGCCGTGACCAGGACCTTACTGCGTGATTTACCACTGGACGTGCACTGTCATGAGTGGGGCCTTGGTAACTGCTCACTGTCCTCCTCCTAGGGATAGCTGGTGGTACGCACTATAATGAATACATCTAATTTGTGTCCTCTCGGCCCTCCAAAAGACAAATGCACTTTAAACACATTTCTAATTCAGATGTATGAGGTTCTGTTTGTTTCTTTGTTTGGCTTTCTTTTGTTTTTCCCAGAGCGGAATATTGAACCTAGGGCCTCATGTGTGTCATCAGGTGCTCTACCACTGAGCTACATCTACAGCTCTCTTTAGTTCCCTGTTGTACCTAATGCATTCCCGCTATTGGAATACAATGGAGATTTCTCCTCTCTTGTCCCCATCTGAGCAGAGCACCCCATGGAAGTACAAGCAAATACCAACACATGTACTTTTTATTAACGTGTGTGTGTGTGTGTGTGTGTGTGTGTGTGTGTGTGTGTGTGTCTGTGTCCCAAGATGTGCACGTGGAGATCTAAGGGCAACTTTGTGGAGTTTTTTCTCTTTCTGTTCTCATGCTGGTTCTAGGAATTGAACTGATGTCACTAGATTTGTGCAGCAAGCACCTTTATTCATGAACCATCTTGTTTGCCCCAAAATAAACACTCTCACTTTACCCTCTATTGCTTAGGTCTCCTACAGTGATGTTCCCCCTCTATCCTTTGCCCTTGACATGTAGATCTGGAAAATCTTACCCTACAGAATGCCTCTTCCTTTTCTTTTACAGTTGAGGAGTGTTTTCTTATGCAGAGTAGACTGTATTTAACAAGTCCTCAGAATTTCAAACATAAACCACCTTCAGCTGGCAAAATCATGCCCCTTCTAGAGCTCGAGGCAAATCATAGTCAGCTGCTGCAGTCAATCTGAAGCAACCCCGTACCCCACACCTGGGATTAAAACAAAAACATATTCCCAACATAACTGGATTTTAAAGAAACCAAAATTCTCACCACACTTGTTGGTATGGGTGTACGCACATGCGTGTTCAGATGTACATTTAAGTCAACACACACTTGTGTGGAGGCCTGAGGTGAAGAGTGTCCAATGTCTTTCCTTGATCATTCTCCGCCCTCATTTTTTGAGAAAGGTTTCTCACTGAACCTGAACCTCACTTATTGGGCTTGGATGGCTGCTTGGCTGCAGGGGTCTTCCTGGATCTATCCCTCCCCCAGTGCTGGGATCACAGAAGCATACCACTATTCACTGGCATTTTCTGTGGGTCCTGGGCATCCGAATCTGGTCATGCAGTGGGTACTTTTCTGGCTGAAGCTCTCCCCACCCCTAGGAAGCATCCTTTCAATAGTCTCACTGACTTGTCAGGTCAGTGGCTACCACTCCGCAGCTCAGGCATAGGTTTGGCATAGCAGATGGCCCTTGGGTTTCAATGCTGCCTTAGCCTCATTTTGTCTAATTTCTCAAATTAGCTTAATCTGTAGTTGGGGATGTAGCTCAGTTGGGAGTGTGCCTGACTTCCACTCTAGTACCATGTAAACCAGGCATGGTAACACACCTATAATCCCAGCACTCAGGGCAAAGGCCAGAGCATCACAAGTTCAAGGTCATTATTAGCCACACATGGAGTTCATGGACAGCCTGGGCTACACATTGAGAGTTCATAGACATCCTGGGCTACATGAGACCCTGTTTTAGGAAAGGAAAAGTAAAAAGAATCTGTCCTTCAGGTCTTTGAGAGCAGAACTGAAAGACTCTGCACCCTATTTCAATATTTTGTAATGAAAAATTGTCATTTTCTCTTGTAGATATCCCTTTGAGGACCAGCCTGCCACCACCACTCAGAAATTACAAATATGGTAACCAACTTTTTTATTTTTTAAAACATATATACTTTTGCCTTATTTTTGTTGACGTGAATTTAAATGTGATGTTCAAATATTAATTTACTATAAATTAAAATCACTATGGAGGAGGGGCAGGGGCTGTAGCTTAGGGGGGACCATGTGTGTGCCATGGGCAAGACTCCAGTTTGATCGCAGCACTGCTACATAAATGAAATGCAATAAAAAGTAAAAACACAGCACTAAAGCCAGAGGCTCTGTGTCATTGTTTGTTATAAGCCCGTCTAGTTCTTCATCCCCAGTGGAGTGGCAGTCAGCAAACTTGGATTTGAAACCCTGCTTGAAAGTTACAACGCACCCAATAAATATTCCTGCTAATTAGTGCAGACATTTGGAAGTGTAAAATTTTTTATAACCTTAAGTCACTTTCCAGAGTGCCTTTTCATTCCGTTCTCATCTGATAGGGCAGCCAATGACCTACAGTCTTTCAAATCACAATCTCCGTGTGCCTGCATTTTAATACGCAGAGTCTAATTGTGAGGTCGCAGAGGCTCAGGCAAGTGCAGAGGCAATGGGCGGAAAGTACTTTGATTTCTGAGACCTGAAGCATTTACATGCTCAATTTTGAGGCAGAGAAAGGAATAAAAAGCGTGATTGAGGTAAATATGGAACTTCTCAATTGTGGCTTTCACAGCTTTTGAACGAGAATGCCTTGAATAGAATCTCGGCGTCTTAAAGCTTGAATCCACCTGCAAATTACATATGGTTTCCCATTTTTGCATATTGTAGTGTGTGTGTGTGTGTGTGTGTGTGTGTGTGTGTGTGTGTGTGTAGGCAAATGCATGCACCGTCAGCTCTTTCTAAAGATAAAATATTGACAATATTGAATAATATTAATATTCAATATTGAATAATATTAATATTCAATATTGAATAATATTAATAATGAAAATAATGAAAGCAGAGCTGGGGAGATGGTGATGGCTCATTTGGTGCTTGTGGAATAACTGTGGGGACCTGAGTTCACTCAGTCCCCCAAAGTCAGGTGAAACATGCTGGCCGCAAAGGCACATGTTAATAATCCTGGAGCTGAACAGGTAGAGACAGGTGTGCTGGGGTGCTTACTGGCCAGACCAGCCTAGTGTAATCAGTGAGGCCCGAGGCCAGGGAGACGCCCTCTCTCACGAAGTAAGTAAGTAGCAGGGTGGATGGCCCCCGAGGAAGGACAGTCACACATACACTCTGTGTACCCATACGTACATACAACAGGATAAATTAAGACAGTGTAACCATCAGAGACTCACTGGGGTAGAAAACACGCCATCTAGGTTACTCTGTCTCGTTAGCTCTGTTGCATCATAGCATCTTTGCATATTCAGGTGAACTGACAGAAAAGTAAGAAGGAATTGCAGAAGCAGTGGATGCTGACAGGCACGGAGAGGCTCTTTGGCTGGGTCTGGCTGTGTAGCAGTTGGTGGCTTTGTCTCGCTTAGGAAAGGCTTGGTATGTCTGCCTGGGTCACCTGGTACTTATCCCTTGTGCGGCCATTGGTTCTGTGCTGTTACAGCCACCAGTGCTGGTGACTTCTGAGGCCCTCCTCCCATTTAATTAGCATCTACCTCTGTTGATTCAACCATTCGTCCCAGGGGCCCAGCCACCATGCAGTTGGGCACGCAGTAATCCTGGCTTCTGTACTGTCTGCAGATGCTATGCCTCGTCTTGGGGACTCACTGGCAAGTCAGCTAAGCAGAGTATGTGAATTCCAGGTCCAATGAAAGACTGTTTCTAACCACTGTGTGGAGAGCAATAGGGGAAGACGTCAACCTCTGGCCTCCATGTGTGTGCACATGCATACATGTACCTGTTCACATGTGTACATGCATTTACACACAGAAGTAGCAGATGTTGGTGGGGTTTTTTTGGGGACTGACTTGCTCACACGGCCGTAAGCCTAATGGCACTTTTTTGGCCGGATCATTTGACCTGGAGGCCTTGTAACTGCCCTAAAGGCTTAGTGACATATGTATGTATATATATATATGTATGTATGTATGTATTTTTATTTTATTTATTTATTTTTGCTTTTTCAAGACAAGGTTTCTCTGTGTAGCCTTGGCTGTCCTGGACTTGCTTTGTAGACCAGCCTGGCCTCAAACTCACAGCAATCCACCTGCCTCTGCCTCCCAAGTGCTGGGATTAAAGGCGTGTGCCACCACTTATCAGCAGCTTAGTGATCTTTATAAAACACTTTTTTTTTCATTTGTGCATTTTTTACCTTAAAGACAGAGTCTCACCATGCAGACCTGGCCAAAATTTGCTCTGTTGACCAGGCTGGCCTGGAACTTGCAGAGCTCTGCCTGCCTCTGCTTCCTGAATGCAGAGATTAAAGATGTTTACTGCCATCTAGCTGTTCACTTGTGTCTTAGTTTAAGGTTTATATGTGGATTGTATTCTTTTTATTCTTTTTAATTGTTCACTCTTAACTTTTAGTGGCCCTGGAAGATAAGATGCTGTTAAGTGTTTGTGCTTCAGACGTCTGGTATTCCACTGTTACATGCCAAGGGCCTAAACTCTGAACGCACGTAGCCATGTCTGACCCACAGGCCTCATGAGGCCCAATACAAAAGTGGCACTTACGTAAAACATTATGGCGGGTTTTGTGATTTGTTTTTTGTAATTTAATGGCCCCTGATTATGAACTTTGTTCATATGACCTTATGACAGTTTCATCGCGCCCAATGTCAAAAGGTTGGACACTTATACATTAAAAGCATCTTTGTGTGTCTCTCTGGCTCCCTCTTCCTCTCTCCCTCTCTGTTCCTTTCTCTCCTCTCCCCTTCTTCCTCCTGCCAGGACCTTCATATTCCAGGCGAGCACTCCACCACTGAGCTCCACCTCTGGTCTCCTACACGTTGAATAATTTGCTAAAATGTATTATCTTTCACAGCAGAGCAGATTTTTAAATAGGATACTTCATCTAATAATTACAACAGGTTTTGGATAGATCAGTGTGAAGAAAGAGCTTGTTTTCTTTTTCTTTCAGATACACTCAAGATTCTTCACCAAGCTCACAAAGCAAAGGTATGTGTGTGTGTGGGGGGTAGCTGATGGGTATGTGTGTGTGGGGGGGGTAGCTGATGGGTATGTGTGTGGGGGGGTAGCTGATGGGTATGTGTGTGTGTGGGGGGTAGCTGATGGGTATGTGTGTGTGGGGGTAGCTGATGGGTATGTGTGTGGGGAGGGTAGCTGATGGGTATGTGTGTGAGGGGGTAGCTGATGAGTATGTGTGTGGGGGGTAGCTGATGGATATGTGTGTGGTGGGGGGTAGCTGATGGGTATGTGTGTGTGGGGGGGGTAGCTGATGGGTATATGTGTGTGGGGGGGTAGCTGATGGGTATGTGTGTGTGGGGGTAGCTGATGGGTATGTGTGTGTGGGGGGGTGCTGGGTAGTGGTGGTGGGGGGTAGCTGATGGGTATGTGTGTGTGGGGGTAGCTGATGGGTATGTGTGTGTGGGGGGGGTAGCTGATGGGTATGTGTGTGGGGGGGGTAGCTGATGAGTATGTGTGTGTGGGGGTAGCTGATGGGTATGTGTGTGTGGGGGGGTAGCTGATGGGTATGTGTGTGTGGGTAGGATGGATGTGTGGTGGGGGGGGTAGCTGATGGTATGTGTGTGGGGGGGGTAGCTGATGAGTATGTGTGTGGGGGGTAGCTGATGGGTATGTGTGTGTGGGGGTAGCTGATGGGTATGTGTGTGGGGAGGGGTAGCTGATGGGTATGTGGGGGGTGTAGCTGATGGATATGTGTGTGGGGGGGTAGCTGATGGGTATGTGTGTGAGGGGGGGGTAGCTGATGGGTATGTGTGTGTGGGGGGGAGCTGATGGGTATGTGTGTGGGGGGGTAGCTGATGAGTATGTGTGTGGGGGTAGCTGATGGGTATGTGTGTGTGGGGGTAGCTGATGGGTATGTGTGTGTGGGGGGGTAGCTGATGGTAGGTGTGGGGGGGGGGTAGCTGATGGGTATGTGTGTGGGGGGGTAGCTGATGGGTATGTGGGGGGGTAGGTGGGTGTGGGGGGTGTAGCTGATGGATATGTGTGTGGGGGGGTAGCTGATGGGTATGTGTGTGAGGGGGGGGTAGCTGATGGGTATGTGTGTGTGGGGGGGTAGCTGATGGGTATGTGTGTGAGGGGGGTAGCTGATGAGTATGTGTGTGGGGGGTAGCTGATGGGTATGTGTGTGGGGGGGTAGCTGATGGGTATGTGTGTGTGGGGGGGGTAGCTGATGGGTATGTGTGTGTGGGGGGGGGTAGCTGATGGGTATGTGTGTGGGGGGTAGCTGATGGGTATGTGTGTGGGGGGGGGGTAGCTGATGGGTATGTGTGTGGGGGGGGTAGCTGATGGGTATGTGTGTGTGGGGGGGTAGCTGATGGGTATGTGTGTGTGTGGGGTAGCTGATGGGTATGTGTGTGTGTGGGGGGGTGTGATGGGGGGGTAGCTGATGGGTATGTGTGTGTGGGGGTAGCTGATGGGTATGTGTGTGGGGAGGGGTAGCTGATGGGTATATGTGTGAGGGGGGTAGCTGATGGGTATGTGTGTGAGGGGGGTAGCTGATGGATATGTGTGGGGAGGGGTAGCTGATGGGTATGTGTGTGAGGGGGGTAGCTGATGGGTATGTGTGTGAGGGGGGTAGCTGATGGGTATGTGTGTGTTGGGGGGTAGCTGTAGTGATGGATATGTGGTGGGGGGGTAGCTGATGGGTATGTGTGTGAGGGGGGTAGCTGATGGGTATGTGTGGGGGGGGTGGGTAGTGATGGGTATGTGTGTTGGGGGGTAGCTGATGGATATGTGTGTTGGGGGGTAGCTGATGGATATGTGTGTGGGGGGGTAGCTGATGGTATGTGTGTGAGGGGGGTAGCTGATGGATATGTGTGTGGGGGGGTAGCTGATGGGTATGTGTGTGAGGGGGGTAGCTGATGGGTATGTGTGTGAGGGGGGTAGCTGATGGGTATGTGTGTGAGGGGGGTAGCTGATGGGTATGTGTGTGTGGGGGGTAGCTGATGGGTATGTGTGGGGGGGTAGCTGATGGGTATGTGTGGGGGGGGTAGCTGATGGGTATGTGTGTGAGGGGGGTAGCTGATGGGTATGTGTGTGTTGGGGGGTAGCTGATGGATATGTGTGTGGGGGGGTAGCTGATGGGTATGTGTGTGAGGGGGGTAGCTGATGGGTATGTGTGTGGGGGGGTAGCTGATGGGTATGTGTGTGAGGGGGGTAGCTGATGGGTATGTGTGTGAGGGGGGTAGCTGATGGGTATGTGTGTGAGGGGGGTAGCTGATGGGTATGTGTGTGTGGGGGGTAGCTGATGGGTATGTGTGTGTTGGGGGGTAGCTGATGGGTATGTGTGTGAGGGTGGTAGCTGATGGGTATGTGTGTGTTGGGGGGGGTAGCTGATGGGTATGTGTGTGAGGGGGGTAGCTGATGGGTATCTGTGTGAGGGGGGTAGCTGATGGGTATGTGTGTGTTGGGGGGTAGCTGATGGGTATGTGTGTGTGGGGGTAGCTGATGGGTATGTGCGTGTGTGGGGGTAGCTGATGGGTATGTGGGGGGTGTAGCTGATGGGTATATGTGTGTTGGGGGTAGCTGATGGGTATATGTGGGGGGGTAGCTGATGGGTATGTGTGTGGGGGGGTAGCTGATGGGTATGTGTGTGGGGGGGTAGCTGATGGGTATGTGTGTGGGGGGTTGGCTGCTAGGTAGGGTTTTAGATGGGTGAGGTGTGTGATGGGTAGGGGAGCTGAGGAGTGAGGTTCCTGATGAGTAGGTGCTGTTTTTAAACTCTACTTTATTTGATGTTCCTTAAGCTTCTACCTCCCTTCAAACCTCCAATCCTAGGTAGGAGAGAAAGTTTAGAAGGGAAAGGAGGCGTGGATCTCTTTAGACTTAGTTCCGGATGGTTGGGGTTGCTGGGTTGTCAGGATATCTAGCAGTTTGGCACCTGCAGCAGGAAGAGTCAGCAGCCTTCTTTGCTCCATCTTTCTCCTTGAAGCCCCCTCTCTCTCTGGGCTCTGCTATTTATACTCCCCTAGAGTCCTCAGAATTCCACTAACTCCAGCTGCCAAGGACCACGCCCCTGTCTGAGCTGCAAGAGGCAATTATCAGCCGTGGACAAACTAAGGCATTCCCATATCCCACACTTGAGATTAAAGCAAAAACATGTTTACATAACATAACTGAGTTTTTAAAGACACCAGAACTTTCCACTATACACTCTCCTCTTTTTGTTTAAAAAATGATTTTTTTTCTCTAATATGAATGAGACTTGTTGCTTTCTTGAAAGGATTATCAATGAACCAAACACTCCTTGGATCAATAGTTTCTTCTATGACCTGGTCACTCTTAGTTACCTGCTCTTGTCTGGAAGGACTCATACGTTTTGCTGCTGAGCCTCGAGCTAGGACTCCAAAGCTGTTTCCTAACGGCAAGACGTTACCTCATATGTATGTCCCTCTTGCACCTGCATTCACTAGTCAAATGACCTCTTTCACCACAAACCCTGAGAAGCTTAGACATTCTTGCCAACAAGCCAGTACTGCTAGAAATGGCTTGTTTGAGGCTCCAGTGGCACATACCGTATTTCTCAGCATTAACATACAGGCCATTTTGAGCTGTGAGGCTTTTAGTGGTTTGGTCACAATTTCTTTTCAAATGACCAAATTTACCACAACTGAAGCACTAAGCCTTTAGATATCCAAGGCTTTTGCTGGCTACTGGAAAAGCTAATGGTGGTGACCTCATAACCCAAGGCTGCTCTGCTGGCAGCTCAGTTTGCTCAAGATTAACCCTTTTTCTTGAAACAGGCTGTTTCTCTTTAACCCTTTCACTCTGTATGGGTTTTTGCCTGTCCTGGCTTCCCAGTCTGCCCAGGGGCTTTGGGAACTTGAAACTGAAAGTGCACTGAGCAGGGCAGGGCAGGGCAGCAGTGCCACCAACAGTGTGCTTCGCAGATGGGATGGGGCACAGCTTTTCTCTCGAGCTTCAGAGGCCTCGCACAGACTCCTCACTCACACTGTCAGCTCACTTTTATGTGAGCTGCTCAAGGATAAGAGCCACCCTTTTGTGTGAGTACGTATGTGTCTGTGTGTACATGTGAATCTGTACATGTGTGGAGAGAGACAGGTGTGTACATGCATGTACGTGTGTTGTTGTTTTTTGAGACGGGGTCCCACTATGGAGACCTGGCTGGCCTGGAACTCACAATGTAGACCAGCCTGCCCTCAAACTCACAGAGGTCCGCCTGCCTCTGCCTTGAGAGTGCTGGGGTTAAAGGTGTGCACCACCAAGCCTGGCTTCCACCTTATCTCCTAGGCAGGATCTCTCACTGACCCTGGCCTTGGGATTCGTCTACCCTGGCTGGCTGATGTCCGAGATCATTCTTTCTGCACACTGCCGGCACTGGGATTGCAGGCATGCACCACCATGCCCAGTTGTTGAACTCAGGTCCTCACACTTGTGTGGTGCACACTTCACCGACTAGACTACATCCCAGCCCCGAGGGACCATACCTTATTCATGCCTCTTTATAACTCTAGCACCTAATGTGATGGCTGGGTCATAAGAATTTCATAATGTTTAAAATCCTCATTGCATTTTCATGCATGTATTGCATGTATATGTGGGTGCGTGCATGCCATGGTGCATATGTGGAGGTCAGAGAGCAGTTTTTAGGATTCTCGCCTTCCGCTATGTGGGTTCCAGGATCAAACTCGGGTCGTCAGGCTTAGTTTCAGGTGACTTTGCCTTCAGTCATCTCACGGACCCTTCTTATTCCAAGTCCTTGGTACAGTGTAAACTCGAGGTTTTAGATAAATGTGTCACAGATGACAAGAACACGTGGCAGAGGTGTCAGTCGGTTTCAGGTTAGGGACTTGGTGACACTTAGTGCATGTGAAAATTTGACAGTGTCTCAAAATATTGGGCTCAGACATGTCTGAGGCTACAATGTGGCCTTTTATATTTCTTTCATGGGTCCAGAATGTTCTAGCACAGTTTGACCATGGGCTTCATCTGAAGAATGTTTTCATTCTGATTTCTAAACAGTAGGGAAGTCAAGGTATGGTTTTGTTTTACATTTTTATTAGTTACTTTTCTCTCTGCTGTGACAGAAATACCTGACAAAAACAACTTATTTATATTTTATAGACTTAAAACACAGTTCTAGGGCATAGTCCATCCTGAGGGGGAGAGCGTGACATTCATAACCAAGAAGCTGAGCCATGAATGCTGGCACTCAGCACCTCCCTCCCCTGTGTGTGTATGTGCAGAGCCAGAGGAGGATGTTGCTGTCCTGCTCTGTCACACCGTGCCATACTCCCTTGAGGTGGGGTCTCTCACTGAGCCTAGAATCAGGCTGGCAGGGAGTGAGCCTGAGTGACTCCTGTCTCCACTCCATACAGCATTGAAGTCACAGGTACCTTCAGCTTTTTGAGAAGACTGGGGATTTGAACTCAAGGCCTCATGCTTGCACAGAAAATTTTCTTACTTGGTGAGCCTTCTCTCCCGCCTTATAAGCCATATTTTTTAAGAGAGAGAGAAAAAAAATAAGAGTGCATAAGACAGCACATACCAACCATACACTTCTGTGTGCACAGCAGAGTTCACAGGCACATCTCCACATGTGTGACACATGCAGCAATGGTGTCAGGAGGAACACGTGGGCAGGCACAGGCTCTGTGGAGGACAGTGTAGCTGGACATAGGGAATAGGAGGCTTTCCAGTTTTCACTGTTCATGTGTTTGGAGACTTGTATTTAGACTCTGTGTTCTAAAAGCACTTTTAATAAAACGTTCATTTTATCTCAGAGAGTGTGTGCTGGAGTTCAGGCACTCTGTCTGTAGTGAGTGAAATCCATGAACCATGGAACATGGCCTCTGGCATGTGGGGCTTCTGTTTGGGCATCGGACATTTCTGTTGAGTCTGCCTCAGATATATTCTAGAACTAGGGGGTACACTGGGATTGGGAATGGTTTAGTTAATAAAGGGTTTGCCTTGCTAGTATGAGGACCACGGTTCAGGCCCTAAAACTCACATAAGGAGGCAGGTGTGGTGGCAGTCACTGTAATCGGTGCTGGGGAGCAGAGGCAAGCAGATCCCCCGGACTCGTGGTCAGCTAGTCCAGCCCATCAGTGAGTTCCAGGTTCAGTGAAAGACCCCGTCACAAAAAATAAGGTGGAGCAGGGATCGAGGAAGACACGTAACATTGACCCTTGGCCTCTATTCCACACATACTCACACACTCACATGCACATGCATACATGGAACCAGAATAGACTACTAACCTTCTGAGTTCTGACTGGCAGGTGACATGGTGTGCCCAATCCGGTCACTTCCAGGTGCTGTTCAGGGGAAGACAGCAACTCCAGATGGTTTCCCCTGGTCCACCTAGATTTGAACAAGCCTCCACCACCACTCCAAACCATGGAGATTCGACAGTTCATGAGACATGGGCTGAAACCCTTGTCGGCTTGGGCACGCTTTTTAACTGTGTGCTCTCTGGACCACTTAAAGCCAGGCTGTTGCTCTCAGTTGTCCCATTGTCAAGAGTGTGTCTTCAGTTCCACCTCTGGTGAGCCATGTGCCTTGTGGTGACTATGTGACCTGGTGACAGCAGACACAGAGGGCTTAGTCAGTGCAAAGATGGAGCATCGCACATCCTCCTGCTGCACCGGTTTCCCTTTCTCTACCTGCAAGGTCACAAGGCTTGGAGAAGCTGGCAGGGTTGAGTGCACAGAGCTGGGCCCTGGGGGACCCTGCATTGTAACCCTGGTTTAACTGAATGAACTGTTTCCCTAGCCCCTCCAAGCCACACTCGGGGGTCTTCAGGATGTTTGCCCGAGTGTTCTGATCCAGTGGGACCCTTTCTTTTTAGACAAATGAGCTTGTGTTGGGCTTGGAGGACGACGATACACTCCTGCTGAAAGAAGACAGAACGCTGAAGGACTCAGGAATAGGTGAGAAGGGCCCGGGTGGACGGAGGGGCACTGGGCTTCCCGGCCTGTGTGCCAGGCCTCCTGGACTCTGGAAAATTCTCGGCAAAGTAAATGCCCCTGTGCTGAAAATGCTGTGTGTTCCGAGCATTTGACTGAGGGCACTGGCATTTGCTCTGCATATGTGCAGAATGCAAATAGTTCTCAGGTTTTCTGGGAACTCTGGTGAGGGTCATTTCAAATGATCGACGGGCTATTAGCACAATAAGCGCCGACTGTTATCAGCACTATTGGAGAGAAATGGACCTAGTGGAACTAATGTGGGTAATGAAATGAGATCTTGTTTGTACAGCTCGCAGCGTAACTTCTGATAAGTCACTCAAGACTCCGAGGGCTAGCCAAGCTCTGAAATGTAAACTAAGGCTGGTGTGCGCAGTGGAAAATTACCTGATCTAGCCTTTCAACCCAGAGTGTACATTCAGTGCTATTTGAAAGAAATGTTGTGTCTCCTGGCCATTAGATGTCACTGTTATTCCACTTCTGCCTTCACTAAAGAGGGTGTGTGTGAATATTAGTAGGAGTCCTGAGCAGAAGGCACACGCTGCCTGTGACACACCTCTATGGTCAGGGAGCAAGGTGGTGTCACAGTGCACACTGCCTCCATAAGTCCCTGCGTACAGGAGGTGAGAGACACAGACAGTGAAGGAGTCCTGAGCAGAAGGCACACACTACCTGTGACACACCTCTATGGTCAGGGAGGAAGGTGGTGTCACAGTGCACACTGCCTCCATAAGTCCCCACGTACAGGAGGTGAGAGACACAGACAGAGAAGGCTGTTCTGGGGAGCCGTAAGGCTTTGCGACTGACTTTTACTGACAAGGAATTCACATCTTTCCACTGCACTAGGATTTAAAATAATAGGTTAAGGGGCTGGAAGATGGCTCCGTGGGTAGGTGGCCGTGCTATGCAAGCATGAGGCCTGGCCTTGATTCCCAGCAGCCCTGTAAAACAGCTGGTGTGGCCGTGTATGCACCTGTAACCACCACAGTGCGGGAGGAGGAGACAGGAGGCTCTCTAGGGCTTGCTGGCTGCCAGCCTCGCTGCAGGTTCAGTGAGCCACTGTCTCAAGGGAATAAGGTGGCAAACAGGACAACCGACATCCTCTTCCGGCTTCTGTACACACAGACTCTTGCATCTGCATGGGTACTTACGCTCTCTCTCTCTCTAATAAATAAATGGCAGATTATAAAGTCATAAGTTGCATCTCTTTGTTAAGTCTATAAACTTGCTACAGTTACTGTCTGCTCATATTATGGATACAGTAGATTTCTTGCTGTTTGAAATTAAAAACAATTTTTCTGTCTCTATGAATCGCGCACAGGAATTGTATTCTCTAGTGCTTGTATTATTTTCTGTAACTTCATCCAGGAGCAAGTTCCCTAGAAGTAAAATTAAATTTGGGACTATTTAATGGCTTCCTTTCTGGGCATGGTGATGCGTGCCTTTATCCTGGCCCAGGGGAGGCCGAGGCTGGAGGACAAGGTTCAGGTCAACCTGAGCTGCATTATGAGCACAGACCAATCTAGACTACCTGATGAGAGCCTGCCTATAAATAAATAAGTAATAACTAGTGTCTCTGCTACTTGGAAAAAGCCTTCCATCAGATAGGTACTGCGTGGTTCCTCAGTGTCAGTGACTTTTTAACTTGACACGTGGTGTACCCATGCTGCTTCTGTGGCAGGTGGCTCTTCTCTAATTGAGACTTCTAGAGCCTGGAGGAAGCCTGGCTTGCTTTAAAAGCCTAAGCTGACGTGAGCGTGATAGACCAGCATTGTGTGGGAATGGACAAGTAGCTCAGTGAAAAGCAGTGTAAAATCCAGTGCAAACTGGAAAAAGATAATAAAGTTGACATCTCTCGGAAAAATAGGGAAGAAATGAATTAGCCAAAAACTATGTGAGTTTCCAGGAAACACATTTGTAATCTTCAACTCAGTCTTTATTTAAAAAGAAATTCCAGATGGATTAATGTTACAGTGCTAAAATAATTTTAAAATCTTTTTTATCTGCTGGGTGCACTGATATACGCCTTTAATCCCAGAACTTGGAAGGCTGCATGAGTTCAAGACCATCATGGTCTACATAGCGAGCTCCAGGACAGCCAGAGCTGTACAGTGAGACTCTGTCTTGAAAAAAGAAAAAAAGGATGCATGTTTTACGTGTGTGTATGCATGTGTATGTGCGTGCGTGCGTGTACGTTTGTGTGTGTGTGTGTATGTGTGTGTGTTGCAGTGGTGTGCACCAGGAAAGCATATGGAGATGAGACGACAGCCTGAGGAAGTGGTTCTCTCCTCCCAATTATGTGGGTCCCAGGGAATGGAGCTTAGGACTTCAGGCTTGTCAACTAGTGCCCGTACCGGTTGAGCCATCTTACCATCTCAGAAAAACGTGAGCTCATGACCTCAGAGGAGATGCTAGAGAGGGGGAAAGGTGATAAATGCGACCCTGACAGTGGTAACCAGACTGCATTGGCCAGTTTTGTGTCAACTTGACATTTGTTGTGTGGAGGCCAGCGGTTCATGTCAGGTGTCTGCCTCACTCAATCTTGATGTTATTTTTGAGACCAGTTCTCCCACTGAACCTAGACCTCACCAAGTAGGCTAAGCCAGCTAGCCAATGAGCCCCAGAAACCTGCCTGTGTCTGCTCTCTGGATGGCGGGAGAGAGTGCTGCTACATCCAGCGTTTTTAAAATGTAGATTTTTGAGGATGGGACTCAGGTCTTGATGCTTACAGAACAAACACTTTACCCATTCTTGTTTAAATGATTTGATCAGACTTTGATTCAGATTGGATCCTTTTTGTGGGCTCACCTCTGAGCCTGGAGTGATCCAGGGATCTCCAAAATGCCCTCTAGACCTGGCAAGGCAGCATGTGGGACCCTCCTAGAAACAATTTCCTCGGCTTCCTAGAGCCGTGTTCTGTCCTCTGGGGAGCAAGCCTTGCTTATAGTTGGGGGAGGACGTAAGGTCCCCCGAGAGCAACAGGAAATTACAAGTGGGAGTGGAGTTGTCAAGTGTGATTTTTCTAGGGAATTTTCCTTTCCGCCTGCGTCTGGCTAGGCTTCGGAGAGGTTTAAGAGACAAACTCAAAGTCAGCCCTCGCTCCCTTTTCCCTCCTTGATCTCACTGAGGAGCTGTCACTCTGCTATCACAGCCAGTTGCCATGGGAATAACACCAGCGTGATGAACGTACCTTCTGACTTTGTGCAGGAGTTGGGAAAGAAAGGCTGGTGGGGGCGGGGAGGGGGAGCAAGACCGGGTCCCTCTGCGGCCTTTCCTCCTTCCTGGGACCCTGTGGAATATTACACACCTGACCGTGGCACCCTTTTGGTTTGTGGACTTGTATAAAAATGATTTGCTTCAGGGTTGGGAATTTACTCTGTGGGTAAGAGCGTTTGGTTGCTCAGGCATGAGGACCTGAGGGCGGATCCCAGCACCCATGGGAAAAGCTGGGCATGGCTGCCCACGTTCACCTATAACCCCAGAGCTGTGGGGGACAGAGACAGAGCTCACGGGGGCTCCTGGCTGCCAGGTTAAGTGAGCAGCCCTCTCAAGGAAATAAGATGGAGAATGGCCACTGCCACTGTCCTCAGGCCTCTGTGTGCACTGTGTGCAGATAGCACATGCACCTACACAGCACACATAAAAAAGAAGCATACTATTTACTTCCAGGAAGGGAGAGGGAATTTCACCACGATATTTACCTTAAATGAGTTAACGGTTGGTTGTTCTTGATAATTAAAGTTTCATGAACTAATTCACCTCAGAAAGAAAAGTGCACCTAAGTTTTTGCAATGATAGTTTTTCTTATTTCACTTTGTTCTGTGCTACTGCTGAATCTGTGCCCTTTGAATCTGTCCTGCTTTGAGGAGGACTTCCTGGCTTAGTGACTGTCATAGAGCAGGTGTTTTACTGTACAGATGTTGAAGCCGGTGACAGTGGGCCGCACCAGCTCTGCTTCTCTGAGGGAGGGGCTTTTGCCAACCTCTGTTCTGTAATAATCCCACAACTCCCCTGGGGTTGGTTTTCATTTTATGTGTCACTTCTGCCATCAGCCTCCTGCCCTCTGCCTCCACCCAGAACCTCTCCATCACATCTGACGCACAGAAACTCTGTGGAAGTTTCTGGCTCCCACTGCTTCACAGTGTGGGGTTTGCAGTTCCTTAAGGTTCGAGGCCCTTTCCTGATCCTTTCCTGGGGAGCAATATCTTGGGACAGACATGTTTTCTTTTCCTGACAGTGTCACGATGTGGCTTCACATTAACATTGTAACAGTGACAGACTCAGTACTGTTGGCTGGAATTCCAAAACAGATTCATAATGAACCCCTACAGACTCGTGTGTGTGTGTGTGTGTGTGTGTGCACGCATGCGTGCATGCACATATAAGTGTGCATATGTGTGCATGTGAGTGTGGAGGCCAGAGGACAGCTTCCACTATCATTCTTCTTCCCCCCCCCTTTTTTTTTTTTGGTTTTTCGAGACAAAGTTTCTCTGTGTAGCCTTGGCTGTCCGGAACTCACTTTGTAGGCCAGGCTAACCTCGAACTCACAGAGATCCACCTGCCTCTGCCTCTGCCTCTGCCTCCTGAGTGCTGGGATTAAAGGTATGCGCCACCATCCCTGGCTTTCCACTGTCATTCTTCAGGAGCTGTGCACCTTGTCTTTTTGAGACAGGGTCTCATTAGCCCGATAGTCATCAAGGACACTAAGTTGGGTACCAGTGGGTCCTGGAAGACTACTTGTCCCTGCCTCCATAGCACTGGGATTAAAGCAGTGACCACTATGCCTGTCTTTTTTCTTTCTTTCTTTCTTTCTTTCTTTCTTTCTTTTTTTTTTTTTTTTTTTTTGTAGCCTCTGGAATGGAATTTGAAAAGGCAGATCCTCAAGCTTGGAAGGCATCACTTTACACTCTGCGCTGTCCTCAGCCCATCCTCCTTGATTAGTGTCACTGTTTGTCTTTTCAGGTTTTGTTTATGTTTTCCTTTCTGTCAAGCAGTGCTAGGGATTAAACGCTGGGCCTTGCACACCCTGGCGGGCAATGCACTACCGAGCTCTACCCCTGCCATTTTGTTGTTGTTGTTATTTTAAAGTATCACGTTTTGACACATAAGGATTGTATATGTTTTATGTATTCATAAGTAAAGATATTTGTGCACTCTGTGGAGTATGCTATCATAATTTGATACACAAACACACACACATATATACACACATTACACACATACATATACAACGATGAAGTCTGTCACTTAGACATTTATCACTTCTTTATGTTGGAAACATGCCTAAGCCTTCCTTTTAGCCATTTCAAATTACAACATACCCTGACTCCTGCAAGCCATGAGCCATTCCATGAAAACAGTTTTTAAAAATATGTATAGAGCCAGGCGTGGTGGTGCACGCCTTTAATCCCAGCACTTAGGAGGCAGAGGCAGGTGGATTGCTGTGAGTTCAAGGTCAGCCTGGTCTACAAAGTGAGTCTAGGACAGTCAAGGCTACACAGAGAAACCCTGTCTCAAAAAAACAAAAACAAAAAAAAGTGTATAGAATTTATATATGTTTGTGTGCATGGCTGTCTTAGGGTTTCCATTGCTATGATAAGACACCATGACCACAGTAACCCTTGTAAAGAAAAGCATCAATTGGGCCTGGCTCACAGTTCAGAGGCTTAGTCTATTGTCATGCATGGCGGCCTGTGGGCAGACATGGTACTGGAGAGATAGCTGAGAATTCTATATCCAGATCTCCAGAGAGCAGGAAGAGGAGTGAACCACTGGGCCTGGCTTGAGCTTCTGAGACCTCAGAGCCCAACCCCTGGGGTGTACTTCCTCCATCAAGGCCACGCCCACTCCATCAAGGCCACGCCCACTCCATCAAGGCCACAACTCCTGACAGTGCCACTCCCTCTGAGCCTCTGGGGGCCACTTTTTAAAATTTCTATTTTATTGATTTATTCAGATTGCAACTCAATTGTTTTCCCATCACTTGTATCCTCTCATTCCTCCCTCCCTCCCGCTTTCACCCTATTCCCCTCCCCTAGGTCTATGACCGAGGGGGACCTCCTCCCTCACTATATGGTCATAGGCTATCAAGTCTCATCTTGGCAGCCTGCTTATTCTTTCTTTGAGTGCCATCAGGCCTCCCCACCAAGGGGAGGTGGTCAAATATGGAGCACCAGAGTTCATGTCAGAGTCAGTCCCCACTCTCCACATAACTGTGGAGAATGTCCTGTCCATTGGGTAGAACAGAGTAGGGGTTCGATGTTTACTATTGTATTGTCCTTGGTTTGTGTAATAGTTTGAGCAGAGCCCTGCTGGGGGCTGCTTTTATTGAAACTACCACAGTGGGGTATAAGTTCATGTGTGTGCCTATTCATGTGAAGGTCAGAGAGCAGCATTGATTATCTTTCTCAATTGTTTTCCACCTGATTTCTTGAGACAAAGTCTCACTGACCTTGGAACTCAACTAGGCTGACTGGCCCATGAGCTCCAAAGATCCTCCTGTCACTGCCTCCTGCTCCTCAGTATTAGGGTTGCAGACATGGACATCCATGCCTGGCTTTCTGCATAGGTGCTAGAGATCCAACACACTGCACTGAGCACTTTACTCACTGAGCCACTGGCTGGTGTATGCATGTCCTGGTTGTATGTATGGCTGGTGTATGTCCTTATCCTAATGCCATCCGGTCCCATGCATGCAGCTACTTATGCTAGGATTCTGTTCTTTTCATGGCTGGATTGCATCCACTGCATAGATGTTTTTACCTTTCCAACTCCATGCAGGCCTGTGCCTGATCTATGGAAGTTCAGATGTATCATTATGTGCTGTTTTTGACATGTCGTTTGAAAACTTCTCTGTTGGCTGATTTACATAGCCAACCCAATACAGGCATTCAAAACGGGCATGACAGAGAGAGCCCAGTAGTCTAGACCTCCTCCCTGCATTCCAGACTCTGTCGATAAACATTTAGAAGTGAGCGCACCTCTGAGTTCTACTCTGCAGAGTTTATAGATCTAAGTTGGGATCTCCCTGTCCCCCCCCCCCCAGATCCATATAAAAGAGCTAGGTGTGATGGTGCACACTTACAATCCCAGCAATGGGAAGGAGAAGATAGAGAGGTCCCTAGGGCTTGCTGGCCAGCGAGCCTGGTCTACTTGGTGGGCTCTGGGACAAGGAGAGACCCTGCCTCAAAAACAACCAGGTGGGGACTGAAGAGATGGCTCAAGAGTTAAGAACACTACTCTGCCAGAGGACCCAGGTTCAGTTCCCAACACTCACATGGTGGCTCACAACCGTCTGTGACTCTGTTTCAGGGCATCTGACACCTGTTTCTAGTGGCCACAGGTACTGTACACATGTGATGTACAGACAGACATGCAGGCAAACGCCCATCTACATAAAATGAAAAGAACTAAATCTCAGAAACAAAACCAGGTGTGTGGTGTCTGACACATAACATATAAGGTTGACTTCTGGCTGCTATATGCACATCCACACATACATATCTACACACATTGACATGCATACAAAAGGAAGGCTAGGTTATTTTCCTGGGACAGAAAAGGGGGTGAAACTTTGTCTTTGGACCTCAGTTTGCTCTGAGAACTGGGTTTTGTTTGGTTGGTTTTTTTTTTATGCTGTTATCATCACTTGACAGTCTGTCCTGATTGTGTCACAAAGCCAGCACACACACGTCAGTTTTCCTCAGACTGCACAAGTCACAACCTAAGTCAGGAATATAGATAGAGAGCTTGTAGTGTGCCTTTGTTGATACCTGATAAGTTTGTTTTCATAGGTCAGGGGATTAATTAAATTGTTATTCAAAGTTAGAATAGATTAGTCTTGCTTTCTCTTAATTCAGGTAATCATCAGTCTCTCATTAAAGAGGTATGTGCATGCACATGCGTGCTCGTGTGTGTTTGTGTGTGCCTGTGTGAAATCTGCTTCGAAGTGTTACAAAATTTGTAAGTCTAGATGTTACTCTGGCATGCCAGTATTAAGATGCTCCACCGCCTCTTGATATTTGGGGGGCTCTCCTTGATTTCATTTGATAGTGACATGAAGACACTTGCCTGGTTTGGGATCTCACGGTCTTCAGATTCCCTCACCGAGACCCTCTGTGCCTGACTGGACTGCGCTCAAAGCACATTTACTTCAAAGCCGGCTGCCCCTTCCTGTGGGCTCTTCTCTGCTGCGCTTAAAGAAATCAAACTTGGAAAATGAGAGTTGAAGGGGGACTAGTGGAGAGAACGATGATGTTTGTGGGCAGGGCTGGAGCTCCCTTGGCTTCTTCCCCAGTGTGGTGCGTGCCTGTCACCCCAGCATTTAGGAGGTGGGGGAGGCAGGGTAAGAAGTTCAGAGTCAATTCTCATCTACATAGGAAAAAACCTGGCCTACAGGAAACTTTGTTTCAAAAAGAAAATCAGCTATCCAGGCCTGGTTGTGCAGACCTGTAATCCCAGAACTGGAGGAGGCTGAGGCAGGAGGATCTCTGTGAGTTCTAGGCCAGCCTGGTCTACAAAGGGAGTCCAGGATAGCCAAGAAACCTTGACTTGAAAAACAAACAAGAGAAAAGGGGTGGGGTGGGGAGGCGGAAGGGGAGAGAGGGAGAGAGAGAATCATCGTAATTTCTATTTAAATTGTTAAATAATTTAAGTACATAAACTCATTTTCTAAAATGTTTTCAACATATACCCAGTTTTTTTGTTTTTCGAGACAGGTTTTCTCAGTGTAGCCTTGACTATCCTGGACTCACTTTGTAGACCAGGCTAGCCTCGAACTCACAATGATTCGCCTGCTCCTGCCTCCCGAGTGCTGGGATTTCAGGTGTATGTCACGACATGGAGGTTAAATTTGTCTCATGCTTTACTCTGTATGTGTGTATGTGTGTAGTGTACATGTCTGGAGGGGGTGGATGTTCACAGAGGCCAGAGGAGGGTGTTAGGATGTTCTGTTATGGAGTTCCACCTAACGTCTTTGAGACCTGCAGCTAGGGTGGTGGCCACCAAGTTCCAGGGAGCCTCCTGCCTCCACCTCTCACAGAGCTGGGCCTGTAGGCATGTGTGACCACACAAACAAATTTAGGTCCTCTTTCTTCAGAGAAAATACTCTTAACTACTGAGCCACAGTCCATTATGTTTTATCTTTTAATAGTCAGAATAGTTTGTAGTGTGTGCTTTCTGATTTGTTATGGTTGAACTTTAAATAGTAATAATAATAATAATAATAATAATAATAATAATAATAATAATAATAATAATAATAAAGCATTAAAATGAACCCATTTGTTGGCCTAGTTTTCCAGAGAGACTGGGAGGCAGTGAGCTGAGAATATAATCCGCACTTTAGTGATTTTATTCTGAGCCTTGGTATCTATCCACACTTTATAAACACTGAGTTTCAGCTAGCTGTGGTCGTGCACACCTCCAGTCTTGGTGCTGGGGAAACGGGGGTCAGGGGTGGTAGACATGAGCTCCAGACCATCAGCCTTCATTGTACAGCACAACCTTTCCTCCGACACCCAAGCTAAACAAACAGAAAACCAGCACACTATATGCTTGCATAACAATCTCTGTGGGCTGAGCGCAGCCTGGTCCACATAGTGAGACCCTGCTTCAGAACAAACAGAGGCAAACAAAAGCCATAAATTCCGAGTTACTAAGGCCTCACCACCAAAGTTCCTGGTCAGTGTTTGCTTTCTGTCCAGTTATTCTGAGGGGCTGCACGTGAGTGTCAAAGGCAGGCAGTGCAAGGGGTGAGGACCACTCAGTCATGTGAGCCAAGCGCCAGGAGGACAAAGACCGCACGTTCTCTATGGAATGGCACATGAAGACAGAGCCCTGCCCTGTGATTATTAAGAGCATGTGCCTTTGCTTTCTGTACTAGACACAGAGCTGGAGGGCTGGAGACATAGCCTGGCGGACAGAGAGTATACACAGAACACACAGAACCCTGAGATCCAGCCCCCATACAGCATAAACTGGGCTGATGGTGCAGACATGCTTTCCAGGAGCTGGGGAGGTAGAGGCAGCAGGATCAGAAGTCCATGGTCATCTTTGGCTACATAAGGAGTTCAGAGCCACCCTGGGCTAGAGACCCTGTCCAAAAGAAGAGAAGGGCGAGAGGGAGGAATCGGTGGCGTAGCTCTACCTCTGAGTACACTTTCCTGCAGAAAAGAGCTTTGTTTCATTTTACAACGGACGGGTGCTCCAAATACCTTACCTTGGACTAGCAGGACATCTGGTGTCTTCCTCTACTACTCTCTGGCTTTTTTACCTTGAGACAGGGTCTCTCGCTGAACCAGAGCTCCGTGACTCTTTGTTTGACTGTTCCAGCTAGGCTGGCTGGTGAATCTACTCTCAGGACCCTCCTGTCTCCACTCCCCAGTGATGGGGTAACCAGCTCACACACCCATGCTCAGCTTTTATGTGGATGCATGGGATTCGAACTCATGTCCTTATGCTTACAGAGCAAGTGCTCATACCCACTGAGCCGTCTCCACAGCCCCTGTAGCCCCCTTTTTTCAAGCAGCCAATGGTCGGTGTAGAGCCTCTTGGCCTTTCTTTGAGATGTGACTACTTGCCAAGCTGCAAAGCTGCACCACACCAGGTCACTGTTTGCCTAGGGAGTCTCCGTTCCCAGCCCCTTTGAGTCTCAGTTTCTCTCTGAGGTGTCCCCCACCCAGGCTCAATGTGATGAGGGTTCCCAATCAAATTATCCACCACTTGGACTAAACTTAATCCCGAGGACGCAGTAGGTCTGGACCGAGGATCTATGGATATGGCCATATGGTTTTTTCTTCTCTCAATATTTGTTTTCTCTAGAGCAGCTTATGGTAGAGAGATACTACATATGATATTCTTGCAAACAACACAAACATTCCTAATGAAATGTCACACTAATCTCTTGAATTTCATTCTTTTGTGATAAAATCTAATGATGAGATTAGAGTTGCCTGCCACAGAGCAGCGGTAATCCTCCGCACTCTTCATCCTATTTATTTGGGTTGAAGAGTTTTACTTGTCTCTTTGGAGCGCCTATGTTAATTGAGTATTCAGTATTCATTACGAATAATCATGTCTGTTTTCTTGTTGAGCTTTGGAAGGGCCCTTTTGCCTTCTGTGAAAGCTGAGCAGACTGTATTAACTCTGGGTTTAATTTAAAAAAAAAAAAAAAGTATGTGGAACTTGTGGGCGCCAACACCCTTGAAGAACCACATGTTTAATAATGGGAAGGCTCGCCATCAGATCTGAATTAATAATGCTGCTGACTTATTGTTTTAGAAGACGGAGTCCTTGACCTGCTAGGTTGAAAGCACTGTGGCCGCCCTGCACCTCTGTGGGTCCTTTAGCTGAGCCATTTCCCCTGTGAATAATTAGAGGCATTTGAAGGTATTGTACAGAAGCCAATTTGTGCCTTTCACTTTGCATATTGCCGAAGCCTCATGAATTAGTCATGAGCAGGGCCAAAAATTAACTTCTTCAGACACATATTTTGATGGGTCATGAGGGAGAATGTAAAGTGATCTGTAAAATATTCTACTGATCCTCTAAGTATTAAATTATTATACCTACAGGCTAATTTCGGGAGGCGGAGGGAGACCCTTCCTTTCTGGAATTGGCTAGCCTGTTTGAGAGAGATCGGGGCTTTTTATTTTCCAGGAGTAGAAATAAGGAATGTTAGTATTTCTTGAGAATCTTCACTCTTGTGTTACCTCTTGATTTTAATCTTAGGAGTTATTGTTTTTAAGTGTTTAAAGTGTGTGTGTGTGTGTGTGTGTGTGTGTGTGTAAGTCAGAGAACAGCATGAGAGGGTCAGTTCTCTCTTTCCACCATGTGAACTCTGGGATCGAACTTAGGCTGCCAGGCTTGGCTGCAAGCTCCTTTGCCCACTGAGCCATCGTGCCAGCCTGAGTTATTCTTTTTTTTTTTTTTTTTTTTTTTTCCTAAAATAAATTATTTGAGTTTGGTCTCCTATAACCACACTAAAACTTCTAATTGGTTTGATAAAAAAGTTATTATGCAGTCCAACCAACAATTTATCTTTTCATTTTAAAAAGCTATGATAGCAAACCAATGTAATATGGATTTCCATAGTTGCTTAAAATCTAGTTTCACATTAAAATCTCTTTTCTCCCCTTTTCTGTTTTTCTTATTTTCAGCCAGTGAAACTGAAATTGCATTCTTCTGTGAAGAAGATTATAAGAGATACAAAGCTAATCCCATCTCGTCCTGGTGAAGGTGTCTGGAGGACACCTTTGCATACCTTCATTGCGCAAGTAACTTTTTCTTCTAAATTGTCAAATAAATCTCTTTTTAAAAACTCCTTGCCCTGCTTTCTCTCTCTGTCCCTTTCTGCCATTCATTTCTCTCTCTGCCTTACTCCCTCCTTTTTCTCACCTGCCCTTCCTTCTTTTTCTTCCTTCCTCACTTTTCTTCTTTCCTTTCTTATTATAAAATGAGCAAAACACTTGATTTTTAAAAATAAGTGTTTAAAAGGCGTCACTTGTTAGGGCTCGGAAACACAGCTCAGTGGGTATGCTTGCTTAGCACACGCAAAGCCCTAAGTTCCCTCTCCTGCAGTGAATAAACCCTGTGTGGTAGCACATGTCTGTCACCCGGCCTGTGTGGTGGAATGTGCCTGTCACCCCGGCCTGTGTGGGAGCACATGTCTGTCACCCCGGCCAGTGTGGGAGCACATGTCTGTCACCCCCTACCTGTGTGGGAGCACATGCCTGTCACCCCGGCCAGTGTGGGAGCACATGTCTGTCAACCTGGCCTGTGTGGTAGCACATGCCTGTCACCCCGGCCTGTGTGGGAGCACATGTCCGTCACCCCGGCCTGTGTGGGAGCACATGCCTGTCACCCCCTACCTGTGTGGTAGCACATGCCTGTCACCCCGGCCTGTGTGGTAGCACATGTCTGTCACCCAGCCTGTGTGGTAGCAATGCCTGTCACCCCGGCCTGTGTGGTAGCACATGCCTGTCACCCGGGCCTGTGTGATAGCACATGTCTGTCACCCCCTACCTGTGTGGGAGCACATGCCTGTCACCCCGGCCTGTGCGGTAGCACATGCCTGTCACCCGGCCTGTGCGGTAGCACGAGCCTGTCACCCCGGCCTATGTGGTGGCACATGCCTGTCACCCTGGCCTGTGTGGTGGCACGTGCTTGTCACCCCGGCCTGTGTGGTAACACATGCCTGTCACCCCAGCCTGTGCGGTAGCAATGCCTGTCATCCCTGCTTGTGCAGTAGCACATACCTGTCACCCCAGCCTGTGCAGTAGCACATACCTGTCACCCCAGCCTGTGTGGTGGCACGTGCCTGTCACCACGGCCTGTGCGGTAGCACATGTCTGTCACCCTGGCCTGTGTGGTAGCACATGTCTGTCACCCTGGCCTGTGTGGTAGCACATGTCTGTCACCCCCTACCTGTGTGGTAGCACATGCCTGTCACCCCGGCCTGTATGGTAGCACATGTCTGTCACCCCGGCCTGTGTGGTAGCACATGTCTGTCACCCCCTACCTGTGTGGTAGCACATGCCTGTCACCCCGGCCTGTGTGGGAGCACATGCCTGTCACCCCGGCCTGTGTGGGAGCACATGTCTGTCACCCCCTACCTGTGTGGTAGCACATGTCTGTCACCCCGGCCTGTGTGGTAGCACATGTCTGTCACCCCGGCCTGTGTGGTAGCACATGTCTGTCACCCCCTACCTGTGTGGTAGCACATGTCTGTCACCCCAGCCTGTGTGGTAGCACATGTCTGTCACCCCGGCCTGTGTGGTAGCACATGTCTGTCACCCCCTCCCTGTGTGGTAGCACATGCCTTTCACCCCAGCCTGTGTGGTAGCACATGTCTGTCACCCCGGCCTGTGTGGTACAACATGTCTGTCACCCTGGCCTGTGTGGTAGCACATGTCTGTCACCCTGGCCTGTGTGGTAGCACATGTCTGTCACCCCGGCCTGTGTGGTACAACATGTCTGTCACCCTGGCCTGTGTGGTAGCACATGTCTGTCACCCTGGCCTGTGTGGTAGCACATGTCTGTCACCCTGGCCTGTGTGGTAGCACATGTCTGTCACCCCGGCCTGTGTGGTACAACATGTCTGTCACCCTGACCTGTGCGGGTAGCACATGCCTGTCACCCCGGCCTGTGTGGTAGCACATGTCTGTCACCCCGGCCTGTGTGTGGTGACCCCAGCACTTGAGAAGTAAAAGTGAAATAAGCAGGAGTTCAAGGTCACCCTTGACTTCATAGGATGTTCAGGACCAGCCTCTGTTACGTGAGACTCCATCTCAACAATAAATAAATATCATTTGCTTTCTAAAATTAGGGACTATGTGGTGGCTTAACGTTTTGGATTCTTTAAAAAGATATATCCAGATCTAGAGAGATGTTAAGAACAGTTGCTGCACAAGCATGAGGAACTAAGTTCAAATCCCACCCACCCATGTGAAAAGCAGGGTGAGGCTAGATTTGCTACTATGACCCCAGGGCTGTAGAGGGCAGAGACAAGAGTGTTACTGGGGTGTGCTCTCTCCCTTCTCAAAGGAGTAAATCAGAGTGTGAGAGTGTGACGCCCAGGATTCTCTTCTGACTTCTGCACATGCTGGAGGTACCGCCCTGCCACACATGTAAAACACACATGCACACACACAGACACACAGACACACACACACACACAGAGAGAGAGAGAGAGAGAGAGAGAGAGAGAGAGAGAGAGAGAGAGAGAGAGAGAGAAATGGGGAAAAAATAAAGATACAACCAAGAGAGCACACTGTTTCATTGCGGGCTTTTGTTTTAAATTCTCTTTAGAGAAACTGCTACTGTCTTTGGCTGCCAGAGATTGCTTGAGGCTCTTAGGGGATAGTCAAGGCCATCGCTTACCCCTGGGTGTGAGACGTGCACCCCCCAAGGCATTGGTTAGTGGTCCTTTTAGGGAGATCTCCTGCTGCAAGAGGGTTGCTTTGCTTCTGTTTTTAGCATCAGATCACGCAAATAACACTGTTAGCTTTTTTTTTTTTTTTTCTGGGCCATTTCCTGGCATTTATTATAGCAAAGTGTAGCAGCTGAATTCATTTGTTGGAGAGACCAGGTAGCTGGATATGTGTGCTTCCAGGAGACAATGGTGGAGATGCAGTCTGCCTCCTGGAAGACACGTTCTTCCAAAGCAGCATAACTTCCTGGTTCCAGTGGCCATGCTGAGGGGCTCTCCCAGCTAGCACATGTCTGCTCGGACTGTATAGAAGGGTTAGCTGCCTCTGGACTTCCACTGCTGGCCTCTTACTTTGCCAACAGGGCAAACTGGCTTCACTGTGGGGATGGAGTGCTGAGACAGGCCCAATGCTTCTTCTTTAAAGGAGGCGAAGAGTCTGATTAGCATGGTCGGAAGCGCTCCGCGTTGCCGAATGGTTTAATAGAGTTCTTTTTTAAAACAAAGATTGTTTGTTTTATTCATTCGTTCATTAAGCAAAGTGCTGAATACACACATGGCCTCAGACAATTTTTGCCTCAGCTAGTGGGAAGGATGGATAGACACGCTTTTACTAGAATGACAGGACAAACGGCCACAGGAACACGGACACGGGGGTGAGCAGTTCTATGAGGTTTTATTTTTGCTTTTGTTTTTCTAATTCCCTGGTTGAGCAATGTCTTCAAGAACTGAAGACAGTTTTTCTTAGGGAAAGGTTGCTGTTGCTGCTGCTGCTGTTGTTGGGCATGTGGTGCCACAGTGTGCACAAGGCAGTGAGGGGACGGCTTTGTGGAGTCATTTGTCAGTGCTCCCCTATTTCACAAGAGTTCAGGGATCGAAGTGAGACCCTGAGGCTTGTACAGCGAGTACTTTATTCCCTGACAGAGTCTTGTCTTTGTTGTTGTCCGGTTGCTTTGTGAGTTTTGTTTGTTTTCAAGAGGCACTAGCAAGCTTGTAAGCAGTGTGTCATGGGAGTCTTTGGGGCTTTAGCAGAAAGTGCAGGTTCCAGGGGTTGCAGGGGACAGGGACTTGATTCCAGCTACTGAAATAAACAGGGGGAAACAATGAGCTTTTTAGAAGAAAGTTTGGATAACATTCATGACCTTGGGATAGAGAAGACCTTCACATGTGGCTTCTGACGTTCATCAAGTCTGACACACAAACACGGAACACTAGGTTTAAAAAAAATCACAGTGGCTGGGGAGATGGCTCAGCAGCTAAGGGCGCATACTGCTCTGACCGAAGACCTCAGTTCTCAGCACCCTCCTCTAGGAGTTCACTTGGCAACTCCATCTCCAGGGAATCTCACGCCCCCCTCTGGCCTCTGTGGGTACTGCACTTGTGCACAAACCCACACACAAGCATACATGCATACATACAATTAAAAAGTGAGCCTTAACATCACAATGACTGGAAGAGTCTACTTGCACATATAAAATGAAGGATTGGTTTCTAGAATATTATAAGGACTCTTGCAAATCAATGACAAGAAGATAACCATACAATGAAATTTTACAAAGATTGTATAAAAGGAAAACGGGGGCGGGGCGGGGGGCGCGCTGGGAAGGCAGCAAGATGCTCAGCAGTTGAAGGACTAGGTGCTGAGCCTGAAGACCCGAATGTGATCCGCAGGACTGACAAGGTGGAAGCAGAGAACTGATTGCTGCTATTGGTCTTCACCCACACACATGGGGGGGGGGGGAGAGAATAAAAGGAACACACAAGTATGTATGACAAATAAGAGGCTACACATCCTGTTTTTCAAGGAAATTGGAGTTAAAATAACAAGATATCACTTTCCATTAACAGATTGACAAAAAAAGAGAAAGGTTTGTCAGTGCCCTGCCTGTGGTTCTGCCTGTACTGCTGATAGGAGTGTAAATCTTGCACAGCCATTTTAAATGAAGCATTTGGGGGAGTGTCTGCTAAAACAACTGCGAAGTATAGGGACCCAGAAGTTCCAATCCTTGGAGTCTTTTCCTGAGAAATCTCTAAGAAAGCAATTCACTGGAGTGTTAAAATGGGAGACTGCAACCAGCCCAACAGATAGTAATAGAAAGGCTGGGTAACCTGCGTGCCTCTGAGTTCTAGATTCCAGTTGATGAGCAATGAGGACATCATGCCATTTAGTGTCATGGACTCTGAGACATAATGATGGATGAAATCACAGAGGTCTCTCACAAATGCGATACAGTTGTTAAGAAGCACATTGGGCCCATGAGATAAGGCCTGGTGATGCGCAAAGGTGCTGCCAAGCCTGCTGGCCTGAGTCAAATCCTTGGGACCACACAGGGGAGGGAGAGAGCTGGCTCCCACAAGTCGTGTGCATGCACATACGGTGATTCATATGATGCACAACGCTCATTTTCACTTTGGTTCTAGAATCACCTAGGAGACAAACCTCTGGGCGTGGCTGAGTTTCTAGCTTAGGCTAATTATGATGAGAAGGTCCACACTAGCTGAGCGCTGGACTGAGTAAAAAGGAGAAAGAGAGCTGAGCATAGCACTCACCTCTCTGTTTCCTGACTGTGGGTGCCATGTGACCAGCCGCCTATGCTACTGCCGCCCTGCCTTCCCCACCAAGACGGACTGCACCCTTGAAAACGTAGCCCCCCAAACCCACTTCCTCCCCTAAGCTGCTTTTGCTGGGAATTTAGTCACAGCAACAAGACAACTTATGCAACACACATGCGCACTGAAGGACACACAGGTGGAAGCTAGGATTGGGTTGCAAAGGCACAAAAAGTCTTATCTAGAAGGCTTAATTTTACCAGAATATATCTGCATTCAAATTCAGCAAAAACAAACCTAACACATTTATAGCCAATCTTAAAATAGCAAGAAAGGAAAGAGAATAAACAATGAGATGTAACAAGAATAAATTAATAAAAAAATAAAATAAGATAAAAAAGAAAGAAAGAAAAGAGAAATGGAAGAAAAAGCCCATCAGGTAAATGCCATAAACATACGAACATTCTGGTGTATTATTTCCATCTGAATTGTTCTTCCCTGTATTAATATTTTAGTGTTTATCTTATTTTATGTATTTAATTTTTACAAGTAACATTTACTTTTTAGAAACCATCTTGGAGGTAATAGCCAATCTCAGCACTTGGGAGGCAGAGGCAGGAGGATCTCTGTGAGTTGGAGGTCAGCCTGGTTTACAAAGTGAGTCTAGGACAGCCAAGGCTACACAGACAAACCCTGTCTCGAAAAACCAAAAAAAAAAAAAAAAGAGAGAAAGAAAGAAAGAAAGAAAACCATCTTGGAGATAATATAAATGATATATGCTGTAGCCTAGGCTAGCCTTAAACTTCTTTTGTAGCCAAGGATGAACTCGAACTCCTGATCTTCCTGCCCTTACCTCCCAAGTGCTAGGGTTCTGGGCATATGTCATCATACCCAGGTAATACTGCTGCAGGGGACGAAACAGAAGGTCTCATGGGTCACATGCCTGGCTCCTAAATGCCCTAATTCTAAGGTAAGTTCTTCAATTACCTTTTTGTACATATTTTGAGACATTTTCTGCACATATAATTTAAGTATATAGGCATAATGTAGGTACACTGCATGTGTCTATAGTCCTAAGAACTTAGGAGGCTGAGGTAGGAGAAGCATACATATATTTTTGTCATTTTGTACATATCCATATCCATATATATATATATATATATATATATATATATATATATATATATATATTTTCTCTCTCCCCCTTTTCTCTCTTCTCTCTCTCTCTCTCTCTCTCTCTCTCTCTCTCTCTCTCTCTCTCTCTCTCTGTGTGTGTGTGTGTGTGTGTGTGTGTGGTGGCACATGTGTGCAAATCGGAGGACAACTCTTGGGACTTCTCTGCTTCCACCATGTGAGACTAATGGATCCGACTCAGGTCCTCACGCTTGGCAGCAAGCACCCATTGAGCCATCTCAGCATCCAAGGAGAGTAACCATAAGGCTGAGAGGTCTCGTTTTGTTTCAGGTGCTGCAGTCAGATATCAGCCGTTCAGCCCCACAGCAGAGCTGGGAAGGAGCATCAGTGGATCTTGCCTTCCCCATGGAGAAAATAACACAGGCCACATTGCAGAGTTGTCACAGTAACAAGACATAACTTGGGCGATATACATGTATACAAATGAGTGTCAAATGAGACTCTGCCTGAAGGTCCCTTATTAGCTGGGGCCTGACCCAAAGTAAGCTCTCATCACACCCATCACGGTTCTTGTAGTGAAATTTGGAATAAAGACCTCTGGCCCTCCTAGATACTGAGCCACTTGCCAGGGCATTAAATCTGATTAGAGAGTTTTATTTTGTTTACATTGCAAGAACTGAGTTGTCTGGGTCAACAGGATGTACACTTCGGGGCCAGCGAGATAGCTCAACAGGTAAAGGCGCTCGCTGCCGAGCTTGCTTTCCTGAGTTTGGTCTCCAGGACCCACATGGCGGAAGGAGAAAACTAACTCCTCCAAGTTGTCCTCTGAGCTCCACACGCAAAACTGTGGCATGTGCATCTGCACGTATACAAATATACACATTGGTTCTGACTTCCACCTTCACTTTCAGAGATGTTATGAAAATAGCAGCAACGGGCCCTCAGGGGACAGGATAGGAGTGTTGTCCACCTTGCACCAGTGGGCGGCTTTCAACCAGGCTGACCCACAGAACTTAATGCCTAGACTGCCCATGGAGTCCTGGGAAATCTACCTGCCTCCTCTTCCCTAGAGGCCCTTTTATGTAGCTCGTGCTTTGAACTCAAGGTACTTTGTCCTTTAAAAATTTTTATTTCTTTCTTATTTTTATGTATGCGTGTGTTCATAGATATGAATGTGTGTGCATCTGTGGAGGTCAGAGGAAAATCTCTGGTGTCAGTGCTCACTGTCCACCATATTTTGAGAGGGTCCCTGTTGCTTGCTAGTTCTGGTGCTGAGCTGGCTGGCCTGCACGCTTCTGGAAAATGCTCCTGTCTTTGTATTCCATTTCACTGCATGATTGCTGGGCTGTGGACAGACTATACAGCCACTAGCTTTACATGGGTCCTGGGGTACTGGCTGGACCATCTCTCTGACCCCCAGGAACCTGGACTTCTGTTGTTCTTTTCTCGTTGGGTATACATTCTGAGGGGACAAGCTCAGCTCGTGGCTACTGTTCACTGACTGTTTCACCTCACGCTATTCTCAGAAACTCCTGAGGAGTCCACTTAGGAGTGTTAACTAAAGAGGAAAATGGTCCCTTAGTTGATTTAGCAGTGACTTGAACTCCGCCATCAGGACAAGTGACCTAGGTCTTCAACGTCCCCTTACCTCACAGTGACCCCACCATATGAGACCCTGGCTCTCCTCTTCCCTTGCTTTGGCATTTCCAGCACCTCTGGGCAGTGCAGGTGTGGAGGAGACAGCGTGACTTGTCATTTCTTCCCATCTGAGACACTTATTCAGTGACTCAGACCTGAGATCAGCCTCTGTTCCCAAACTCGCATTTGGCTGAAAACATGCACATAAGAGTTTAGATAAATGGCCTTTGGCGACTCATCTCTTTTTCGTGGTCGTTAGTCAGTGAGGGATCATACAATGTACAATGGTGTAAGAGAGGCATCCGGGATGCGTGTCACAGTGCTCACATTGTGTTTGGTACATCTGTTCTCCGCTGCTCTGAGTGAGTTCTCAGACAATAGTGACATTTATTGGCAGCCAGACTGAAGATGCAGAAAATCCGCTTTGGGTCCCAGATGCTGCCGGATGACTCTTGAAATAAGTAAAGGCAGAGGGAGGTTCAGTGGGTAATGTGCCTGTAACACAAGAGCGAGGACCTGAGTGGAGATTCCCAGAACTCACTTGAGAAAAGCAGATGATGAGCTGGAGAGCTGGCTCACCTGGGCTCAGTCCCCGGCACCCACACGGTGACTCACGATGGTCCACAACTCCAGGTCCAAGTGATTCGATACCCTCTTCTGACCTCTATAGGCTCCTGTATGCATGTGGTGCACATACAGTCACGTAGGCACATACATACACACATATACATAAAGTAAATGTTTGTTTTAGGAAAAAACAGGTTGCCCAGTGAGATGACTCCATTGATAAAGGTGTGTGTGGCCAAACCTGAGGGCCTGCGTTTGATCACCAAGTCCTACGTGGTAGAAAGAGAGAACTGATTTCTACACAATGTCCTCATCCTCTGACCTTCACATACACTCTGTGGCATACACACACACACACACACACACACACACCACATTCAGCCAAAGCTGAGGAGGCTTAGCAGTCCTAGGAGACCAGCCCTTTGACATCAACTCTTTCTTCCATGAGTGAATGACTCGGAGATTGTGTTTCGATTTTAAAACAAAGCTTGGCAAGTCCCCGACACTCATATTATAGCAAAATAAATTCAGTGGCTCTGTATATAGGGAATACATTAATATAATCAGCTTCATAAACTTGTATAGACTGGGTTCTGGAAAAAAAAAAAAAAGGCCCAGTGTTCCTGAGTGCTTACGAATTTCAAAAGGAGTTGAGAAAATATGATTAGATGTGTGAAGGGCTGGTGCCATGGCGGCTGAGCTGCTAGGCTGCTTGCCCAGTATGCAGGAAGCCAGGGTACACTTCCTATGGTGGTGCCTGCCAATACGTCAGCCCTTGGGAGATGGAGGCTGGGGGAGCAGAAGTTCAGAGTCACCCTTTATCACAAGGTCAGCCTGGGCTACATGAGGCGTCTACAAAAGAGAGACAGAGAACCGCGGTTGGTGTCCATCCCCTCCCAGAGCGGCTGTATCTGCATCTCTGGGTATCAGATGTATTTCTCTGCCTGGAGGTTCCCTGTATGCCCAGAGGCGATTCTGTGCCTTGCAAGGACTCTTCCCCCGCTTAGCCAGAAAACAAAACACTATTCTGATTATCCACCATAGGAAAGGGAAGCGTCCCAGATTGTCATCTGCTTCCCTTTGAACTGACCCTGGAAAACTGGGTAGAGCTCAACAGTGGCCTCTAGAACTGTACACACAAAGTACCTTGTGTAGAAGTGACCTAGAAGTGAACTTGTGGTGACATTTAAAATTATACAAATTACAGAAGGCAAATGGTGCACTTCAGGTTGGGGGTGAGCTGTTTGTCTTACTGTGTTTGCTTTAGACAAGCGTGAGGCAAAGGCGGGAACACCCGCTCTGCAGTCAGGTGGCAGCAGCGTGAAGAGCCAGCGCCCACCACCACTAACCTAAAGGTCTGACACGGGGGGGGGGGGAGCAGAAGCCCCGGGACTTCTGCTCCATTAAATGGGGGTGTGTGTGCTGACCCCAGGATTGCCCCTGGGCTTCAGGAAAATGACCTAGCAAGGCGTGGAGCACACACGTGTTATTCTAGCACATCCAGGCTTCATTAACAACATTGCACCAATTTGCACGCGCTGGGGCTGGGGATGTGGTTCAGTTGGTTAGGGGACTTGTCACTCAAGCACGAAGACCTGAGTTCTCATGCTTAGCACCCACATAAGAAAGCTGGGCATGGTGGCGTATGTCTGTAATTGCAGCGCTGGGGAGGCAGAGATATAAAGGTCCCTGCAGCTCACTGGCCGGCCACCTTGGCCAAATAGGTGACCTCTGGTTTCAGTGAAAGGAAGATGCTGTTTCAGAGAGTACAGTGGACTGTCTGGAGAGATGGCTCAGCCGTCGAGAGCATGTGCTGCTCTCACAGACGATATGAATCTGCTTCCCATGTCCATAGTAGGCGGCTCACAAGTGCCTGTAACTCTCATTCCAGGGCATTCGACACCCTCTTCTGGCCTCCTGTATCCATGTGCACATACCTAAACAAAAAATTAAATCTTTCGAAGTTTACTGCACGCATTGTCCTTGGCTGGTGCTGTGCAGTAAACTTTGAACCCCGACCCAGATCTAGCCAACGGACAGTACAGTCTCCACAGTTGAGTGGAGAGTAGAGACTGGCTTTCATACGAACTTGGGTACCTCATATTTGACCACATCCCTTTGATGGGGAGGCCTGGTGGCACTCAGAGGAAGGATAGCAGACCACCAAGATGAGACTTGATACCCTATGAGCATATACAGAGGGAGGAGGTCCCCCCCAGTCACAGTCATAGGGGAGGGGAGTATGGAGTGAGCGAGAGGGAGGGAGGAATGGGAGGATAGAAGGGATGGGATAACAATTGAGATGTGATATGAATGAATTAATAAAAAAATTTTTTAAAGAAATTAAATCTTTCAAAAAGAAAGTCGGGTAGAGAGTGCTTGAGAAAAACACTTGACATTGAACATGGATGTGCACACATGTGAATGTGCACTCTCACGCACACATGAACATTACATGCATACACACGTATATACACCTATAGAAAAAGCTGGAGATGCTGAACAAAATGCTGTGCCCCACATCAGGTAAGCACTCACGGTGCCAGGACTTCCCAGAAGGTGGGCACATCTGCCACCCTGCTTGCCAGCGTCTGCTAGTCAAACCCTCAGCTCTGCAACGGTGGCCCAGGTGTTCTCAGGCCCAGGAAGGACTCTTTTCCAAGAACCCCTTGCATTCCCACCAGATGCCTTATACCTGGATACAGGCAACCCAGAGCATGTGACCTGTCCCTTTCACATAGCCCCCTTTCCTGCTTGCTTTGTTTTCCAGGAGGGGAAAGTAGGCTCCTTCAAACCAGCAGAATAATTTATACTTCCTTTGTTCTCTGGGCATAACTTGCTTCAAGTTCAGGTGCAGAACAAATGGATGCAAAGAGAGGCCAAACATGGTTTCTGCCTAGAATAGTCTAGCAAGGTCAGTTTTTACAGTTTGAATTTTTGAGATACGCAGCTCAGAACCAGCTGATGACTGCCCTGCCACTGATCCATAGATCTTGCATCTTCCAATGAGAAGATGCTTGTAGCCTGCGTTCCTTACTGGGAGTCCAGACAGTAGTTGGTACCCATCTGCCCTCTGTCAGCCACCAGGTGGCAGCAGAGTCTGCCAAGGGCCGGAAGCTGGGGGCAGAACCTGAGTCATCTATTCATGACCTAGAGTGGGTGGCTGGCCCACGTGAAGGTGACTGGCCTTGGAGTTCTTTAGCTCAAAGTCAAATCCTTAAACGTGTGACTGGTGTGGCACTTGCCAGTGCTCAGAAGTTATGGTAGGATGGCTGGTGTCTTAACATTTGATTTAATTTAAAAGTCAGGACCTGGTTGCTCTTAAAAGTCACAGCACAACTTCCATATTGTGCCTCTGTTATTGCTGGAGTGTGTGTGTCCACGTGCAACCGTGTGTGTGCAGGTGTGAGTGCAGGTGTGTGTGTCTGTGTGCTGGTGTATATAGAGGATCATTGGGTGCCTTCCTCTATTTTGGGGGACATAGTCTCTCCCTGAACCTGGTGGTCACTGATTGGCTAGACTCACTGCCCAGGAAGTTGTTATCCACCTGTCTCTACCTCAGTTCCTGTCCTGAGGTTCCAGGTGTGCAGCACTATACCTGACTTTACACAGGTGCTGGGGATCAAAGCGGGGCCCTCACAGGAGTACAGCAAGTGCTTGTGCACTGAGCCATCTCCCTAGCCTCCCTTTCAGAATGCCACGGACGTGCTCACCCTTCACTGAATGCCCCCTGCTTATATGCTGAGGGTTATTTTTCAAAGCTGAGGACTGAAGGTCGTGAGCACCTTCTGAAAGTTCCTCGCCCTGATGCCTCCTGGTTCACTGCAGACTCCATTGCTTAGCCCAGTGAGGTCCTAAGATAAATTGCTTCCCTAACCAGTGCCTCAGCAGGGGAGCTGGGAGCTGCCCTCTTGACCCTGGGCACTGCCAGAGCTTTGTGGGCACTGGATACCTGGACAGGAATATGGAGATTGCTCTGAAGAAGGGAGCATCTCTCTTTTCACCCTGAAGGCTGCATATTCTCATATAAGATGGGGCCATGCGGCTGACTTATACCTTGTATAAGACTCCATGCTTGCTTCCCAATTACTTCAAACATTAAGGTTAAGAAACATCACATGGAAGGGAATAGGGTGAAAGCAGGAGGGAGGGAGGAATGGGAGGATACAAATGATGGGATAACAATTGAGATGTAAGCTGAATAAATTAATAAAAAAAGAAAGAAACATCACATTTAGGTAGTGTATTAGAACTGAGGACAAGAGCGAACATAGACATGACAGGCTAGGTAGTCCAGCAATGGCTCCTACATCCTGGAGAAGCTGAGAACCCAGCAGATACTCACTGGACACCTCCTCTGGAGCATCCCTGGAGAGGTGCTGGTCTTCCTGCACACTGGAAGGCTGAAGATGCTGGGTTCTGGTGTGGCATGGAGTGGAGGCAGCAGCAGCAGCAGGTAGATGCACTCACCAGCAAGAAGCAGAGGCAGGCAAGCAGCGCTGCTTTTTCTTTGGACCTCTTTTTATTTATTTACTAATAGAATATTTTCTGTGTCCTTTGACAGTTTTATACAAGTAAATAATTTATCTTGATTATCTGTACTCTGACTTCTTCCTTCCACTCCCCTCAGACACCCCCACAATGACTTCCCTTTATCTTTCTCTCCCTCTCTAACTGCTTCTTTGTTTGTTTGTTTGTTTTTCAAGACAAGGTTTCTCTGTGTAGCCTTGGCTGTCCTGGACTCCCTTTGTAGACCAGACTGACCTCGAACTCAGGTTGATCTGCCTGCCTCTGCCTCCTGAGTGCTGGAATTAAAGGCGTGTGCCACCACACCCAGCCTTCAATTGCTTCTTTTGTTTTGTTGTTTTTGTTTGGTTTGGTTTAAGATTTGATTTGATTTGATTTGATTTGATTTTATAGGGGGAGGAAGGTTTGGCAGCCTACTGTTTCCAATGAATGGCGCCTGTGGGAATGCTGACTTACCATGTGTGGGCTACCACAGCTGCAGTGAGTTCACAAGTGCACTGCCCATGTCCTGGCCACGTCATGTTCTGAAGACAGCATTTCACAGCCCTCCTCCGTTCCCCCTTCATTCTTTCAATTTCTCCCCAGAGATGTTTCCTGAGCCTTGGGCAGGTTGTCACAGATGTCCTTTTTTAGGGCTGAACACTCCATAGTTACTTATTCTTATCACAATGACCAGTTCAGAGTCTCTGGGCTAACAGCTGCCCACTGCAGAGAGAAACTTCTCTGGCCAATGTATAAGCAAAGCCATAAATATTTAGGAGGCACTATGACACCATGCCATGGACCTCTTCACAAATCCACCTGCTCTGAGGATGGGTTTTCCCTCTGCTCCCCAGTTTCACCCTTGAAGATGCCCCAGAGGTGTGTCTCCTAGATGGTTCCAGATCCCATTGCGTTGTCAGTTGGATTAGCCATCATAATTTGGAATAAATGGAATAAAATCCAAGTGCTGTGTCCCTGTGGTAAGTCCCTGGCTGGCTGATGACAGGGAGTGGAGGCGGGCCAAGAGTGGGGCCTGAGAGTGTGGCTTGGGTCAGGGTTTTGTTTTGAGAGGTCTAGTGACTCCCCCAGCGTGTTCAGTCCAACCAAGCTATGTAGATGTTTAACCAGTCTGTAGATGTTTAATATGGGTACCACACCTGGAGATGCTTCCAGATAGGAGGAACAAGTTTTATTAGAAGATATTGAGAAGTGGGAGGGGCTTAGCGGTTAGAAGTGCATACTGTGTTTGCAGTTCCTAGTACCCACCTATAGCAGCTCACTGGTATCTGCAACTCCAGCTTCAGGGGACCTGTACTCCCCCTTCTGGCCTCTGTGGGCAGTGCACTCACGCAGATAAACACATACACAAGCATACACAGACATAAACATGCTTTAACTTTTTTTTTTTTTTTTTTTTAAAGATGGTGGGATTTAAACAGTAAGAATTGATTACCTTTTTTAAACTATGGAAACTGGAAGAATGGCTTAGGTAGCATTTTCTAGGTCCTGAATTCCAAGTAGAGGGACCTGAGTTTAATCCCCTGAACTACATCAAAATGCAATGTACGTGGGTGCAGTCCCAGCACTGGGGAGGCAGAGAGAACTGGAGGATCCCTGCAGCTCACCGCCAGCAACACTGACAAGTAGGTGAGCTCCGGGCCAATGAGAGACTCTGTTTCAAAGGAACTGGCCAGCATTCCTGAGGATGGCATCAGAGCTCTCCTCGGATTCCCACATGCATGAACGCACACATGCACATACATCTGTACACATGTAAACAAGAACACACACATACATTTAAAAAACCAACCGACTATTAGTTATATCCTTTAGGGGTGAGATGAGAAGGGTTACTGTTTTCTAGAGAGGCTTTTGAGAACATCAGGTCCCCTCATAACCAACAGGATCTTATGTCACTTAAAAACTTGTTGAGAAGATGGCCAGTGAGATGGCTCAGTGGATAAAGACATTTGCCACCAAACCTGACAACCTGAATGGGATCTGTGGGTTCCGCATGGTAGAAGGAAAGAACTGACTTCTGCAAGCGTGCACATGCATTCCCCTCCCCCCACAGAACAAGAAACAATAAATGTAACCTTAAAAATTAAGGTTGGGGTCTAGCTTCTGCTTTGCTGCAGTCCTGTCACAGACACTGATGTCACAGACACTGACGGGCACCCTCCTGCTTCCCATTCCCTTCCCTGCCTCCTGCCTGGGAGTCAGAAGGCTGGGCTGTAAGTCTCCCCACCCCCACTCTCAGAAGATGGAAGAGCAGATCCCACTTCTGCCATGTGGGCTCTCGCTCTCTCTCTTTCTGTCTCTCTCTCTCTCTCTCTCTCTTTCTGTCTCTCTCTCTCTCTCTCCCTCTCCCTTCCTGGTGCTGGTGCTGGTGCCTGAACTCTCCTTGGAGTCCCTGCCATGTTTCTGCCCGTTTATCTGTCTGTCTGTCTATGTTATTAATAACTCTTCTGATAATCTTCTAGTCCCCAATAATCCATTTCAGTGTCCTCTTGAACCACTTAACTCCCAGCATTGAACACCTCACATCTTACGCCACGGTGTGGATGGAAGGGTGCCATGCCTGGCTCTGGCTGGTGCTCAATGGCCCTCAGTAGACCTTCCATGGGCAGCAAAGGCCACACGTCACAGTTTTGATTTGCCCAGCAACGAGAGTCAGCAAGCTCTCAGGGGAGACTAAGAGGCAGTGCGTGTGGACCGTTTACTCTGCCAGGTCTTGGGAAAGCATAGACGTCTGTCCACCGTAACCTTGGAGGCTGCTTCCAGGACCTGTGGCTGCCAGCCCAGGATGCCATAGCGTCTTCTACCAAATGGTGTCAGGGCTGCCTTTGATTTTCATGTATCCCCATAAATATATTTAAATGTGTATGATATATACATGTGTGTGCATGTTCACGGGTGTGCAAGTGCACATGTGTGTATGGAGGTGAGAAGACAACCTCTGGTGTCATTCCTCAGATGACCAAGGGCTGATTGGCCAGCAAGCCCCAGAGATCTGCATGGCTCCACCTCTCCAGAGCTGATATTACAAAGGAATGCCGCCATATCCTGCTCTTAAAAACAAAAACAAACAAAACAAAAAACCAAAGCAACAACACGGCTTCTGGGATCACTCAGGTAGCTGGTCATGCTTGTGCGGCAACCATCTCCCCAGCTTGAAAAGGGATCTTTTCAAAATCCAAGTCTGACTCTGTCCCTCTCAATGTGCAGCCTGTTTTCCCCCTGATAAAGTGCACTCTCTGCTGTGGGGACCCATGCTGTCCCTAGTTGCATCTCTCACTGATTGTCACACTATCTGCTTTGCCCCTCCTTGCCTAACACAGGCCTCCACTGCCTCTGCTGCCTTCCCTGGACACATCAGGTCACCACACTGCTCAGAATCCTCTCAGCTCTCTCTCAAGATGCTCAGCTCCCCAGTCTTTCTCCAGATCCTTTCCTCCTTGTGAGTTATTTATTGCCCAGAAACACATCCCTAAAACATTGCCTGTCCCGCTGCCTATCCTCAACCCTCCTACCCCACCCCTCACCCGACTCCACTACCATCTCCAGTCAGCAGACTAAGCTCTGCTATCCTTTGCTTCCTCAGTGTAGCCATACTGGCAGGAGTAAAACTTTTTTTTTTCTTTTGGTTTTCTGAGACAGAGTTTCTCTGTGGAGCCTTGGCTGTCCTGGACTGGCTGTCCTGGACCACTGTGAGCTGGTCTTAAGCTCACAGTGACTCACCTGCCTCTGCCTCCCAAGTGCAGGGATTGAAGGCTTGTGCCACCATGCCCCGGTGAGTAAAGAGGTTCTAAAGAGGCTCTTGTGCCCCCCCCCCCCGTGCCTCAGATGCCCACACAGCAAACACTAAGGAATTAGAATCTCCCCCAGGAATCTCCTGCTGGGAACAGATGCCCACCAGAAGCGGGAGCTTGTCTCCCAGGGAGAGATTTCAAACAGTACAGGCCAACTTGTGAAGTCGGACAGACAGGATCCCAGTCCATGACAGGTCAGTGATGGGCAGGACCACAGCTTGGCCAGGGCTGCTTAGCTATGCAGAGATCTTGCCTGCCGTTTAGATCGAAACCTCATGTCAGGACCCCAAAGACAGAATTGGGCTCAGGGGGTTCACTGGTTCTCTTCCTCCTGTGGCTACAATGACTAACTCTCCTTTCTTTACTTTTCACTAATACTTGTCTCCTCAGTTGGCCTGTGGAGGACGGTGGCTGATCGTAGCGTGTTCGTGCTGCCAGGCTCTGACCCTAACAACTGTGAGCGCCAAACAGCTCTCACCTGAACGGGCATAAGACAGAGTTTATTCTGGAGCCAAATATGAGTGACTGGGGCTCAGGAACACATTTAGGTCACCCCAGACTCTGTCTTCCTGTGTGGACGTCATTTCGTGATGTTTTTATGTTGACTGGACAGTCATAAATCATGCTAGTTTTTAAGTATGTGGGTGGGTTACAGCCAAGCAGAGATGCCTTAGCTGGAGGCCTCCGGATTCTTAGCCGTTTGATTGATGGAGAATGGGGCTTTTGTTAATACAACCCAAAAAATTTTGACCCATTAGTCACGGGATGTTAGGTCTGATAGACGTGGGCAACGAATGGCTATTTAGAGGCCTAAAGATAGCCCAGGATAAATTGTAATTAGACCCCAGACCCACCACCTTGCAACCTCTTTCCCATCAGTTAGTTTTCGCAGATACCGCTTCTTTCTAGGAATTCTCTCATAAAACTGTGACCTTGCCAGTTTATCAGAACACTGGTGGTAAAGCTGTGACTTATTTGTTTTGCGTGGTGAGGATGGGACTCGGCACCTGACACATGATGGTCAAGCCTCTGCTATTGGGCTATGCTTTTTCTACTTCTCCACTTCCGGCCACGCACTGGGAGTTAACAAAAGTATGCATCTGTTTTATCTGTGTATGGATGAGTCACGGCTCTCCATCACTCATTGTATATCCTTCTTGAATTTACTGGGCTTTCCCAGACTTACATTAGGAGGTTCAGATACCCGCAATAATCTCCCGATGCATCAGCTGCTGCACAAATTGCTCAGCAGCGTTATCTGTGCCTCATGCTGGGGGCCACGCTTTCTGCATACAAACTCCCTGCCACACTTTGGGATAGGTGCCTGGTTGTAATTTCATTAGTAGACTTAAGCTGGCTGGGAGTCTGGGGTGTGATACAAGAGACAGAGGCAGGGCCCTAGCTACTGAGAGCCCTGACACATAAAAAGAGGTAGGTTAGCGTGTGCAGCAGCCACCCAAGTTAACTAAGGAGGCTCTGTTCCCTGTCCCCAGAGACACTCAGCTACAGCTGCCCCTTCTGAGTCGTGTGACCCCATCAAGGGCTGGTTTCACCACTGTGACTTGTTGCAGTAAAAATAAAAAAGGAGTCTGGAAGCAGTTAAGGTCACTTTGCGCCAAGACCACAGCACTACATCATGTTAAATAAAGTGTCACTCGATCGTTAGCCTGTCATTCTTTTCAGAATGCATCGCAGATAACTCTAGAAACTGTGCGTGTATGGCTTGGACTTGACTCCACTGTCAATTTTTAGAGAATCTGGTAAGAACACATAAACAGTGCTGGAGAGGTGGCTCGGAGAGTCCCGCTCTTGCAGGAGACCCGAGTCCATTTCCAAGTATCAAGGGCAGTGGCTTCTTATGACCACCTGTAATGCCACTTCCAGGGGTTCTAACGCCTCCGGCCTCTGTGGGCACCTGCACTCACATGAACATCGGTACACACACACACACAAACACATACACAGACACCACAGGCACACACAACTTTAAAAAGAGAACTTGTAAATAGATCTACATTTTCTATTGATTGATCGATTCATTGTGTATGTGTGTGTCTGTGTGTGTGTGTGTGTGTGTGTGTGTGAGAGAGAGAGAGAGAGAGAGAGAGAGAGAGAGAGAGAGAGAGAGAGAGAGAGTTCATGTGGGTACATGCATATGCACGTGCACGTAGAGGCCACGGGTTGACTATGACTGTCATTCCTTAGGAAGTGCCCTTCCTGTTTTTTTGCAGGCAGAATTTCTCAGTCACCTGGGATCACACATTATGCTAGGCTGTCTAGCCAGTAGCTCCAGGGGTCTTCCTTATGTGTTCTTCTTGCACCACAGGCTAAGAGTTCATGTGGTACAGTCTAAATTCACTCACGTGAAATTGTGAATGAAGTGTTTTAGAAAATTGACATCTGGGAGTTTCTGTAAGTAAATACCTATGGTATGTTTATTTTTGAAGCCACACTGATCCACGCATGTGTATTTCAGGTTTTCTTATGAAAGGGTATTTAAAAAAATAAATAAACCAATGTAGTCCAATGCTGTCACATAATAATCCACTGCTATACCTAGGTAGCAAAAGTGAAGGTTTCTTGTGTTCTTCTATAGACATTGCGAAGGGCAGTACAGCCACATTAACAAGAAGGTAGCTTTGGGTGGATGGAGAGTCCTTGACAGCTCAACCACCCATCAACAGTGGAGATATGCATCTAAGGGAGCAAGTAGGTAGTAAAAGCCTCACCACTGAGCTCACACTGAAGCTGTACAGAGCACAAGCGGGAGATGATAGCTAAAGACTGAAGACTACTCAGTGCTCTCTCTCTCTCTCTCTCTCTCTCTCTCTCTCTCTCTCTCTCTCTCTCTCTCTGTGTGTGTGTGTGTGTGTGTGTGTGTGTGTGTGTCTGTGTGTGTGTGTGTGTGCACGCAGGTGTGCTTGATTGTGTGTGTGTGGGTCAGAGACTGACATCCAGTGTTTTCCTCGAGTGCTCTCCAGCCTTTTCTCTGGCACAGCGTCTCACTGAACCTGGAGCTCTCCAGTTCTTCTAGACTGGCTAGGCAGCAAGCCAAGGGGTCCTTTTGTCTCTGTCCACCCAGAGCTGGGATGACAAATGGATGCCACCGTGCAAGGATTTTTTTTTAATGTGAGTTTTGGGGGATTGAAGTCAGGTCTTCATGCTTGCAAGGCAAACACTGCCTGGCTGAGCATCTCCCCAGCCCCACACTCAGGTCTTTTAAACCTAAGTCACTTAGGGGCTGGAGAGAGAGCTTTGCAGTTAGCTGCTTCTGTGGAAGACCCATGAAATAGCTCACAGCCATTGATAATGCTAGTTCCAAGGAATTCTCTTCTAGCCCCCAGGGGTGCCTGGCAAGTATGTAGTACACATACATACATGTAAGCAAACACTCATACCCATAAAATAAAGAGGAATAAACTTTAAAGCTGGCCACTTAAAAAAAAACTTAACATGTACCAAAACTACAGAGTATCTCAAAGGCACAGGGGTTAGAGCCCTGAAGCAGTGAACCTGTTTCTCTCTTCTTTTAGGATATAGGAAGCCATGGAAACAGAGTGCTGTGGCTGCTGTGGTGCCCAGTCTCCCCACACATGCAGAGCTATCCGTGGACTCAAAGCAGAACCCGCTGCTCTGTACTACCATGATGGGTAGTGTATACTGCTGTTGTGGTCAGAGCAATAGCTGGCTGGAGTTCAGGCCGCATTTTACTTTCATCTGTTTACTATTTTTATGTTTTGTGTATTTTGTATATGTGTATGTATCTTTGTGCACATGTAGATGTGGATGCTTGTGCCATAGTGTGTGTGTGTGTGTGTGTGTGTGTGTGTGTGTGTGTGTGTGTGGTCAAAGGGCAACTGTAAGAGAGGGGTCTCTCCTTCCACCATGTGGATCCTGGGAATCAAAGTCAGCTCAACAGCCTTGGCTCAAGACCCTTTACCAGAGAAATCATGCTGGCTTCATGTGTTCATTTGGGTTTTAAAACAGGAGAATACTTTATTGGGGTGGAGAGAGAGAGAGAGAGAGAGAGAGAGAGAGAGAGAGAGAGAGAGAGAGAGAGAGAGAGAGAGAGAGAATGTTTCTAGAATGTGAAAGCAACATGGTTCACAGAGTGTATTCTTCTGCTTGTGAACAGTGAAGGCATGCAAGCAACTGAAGTCAGTCCTGGGGGCTGTTGGGAGGAGGAAACAGTGTGCTTTAAAGAGTGAAATGAATCTGATGTTTTTAAAATTGTGTGTGTGTGTGTCTGTGTGTGTGTGTGTGTGTGTGTACAAATGTGTAGTATTTGTGTGTGTATTAGAGAACAACTTTGGGGAATTGGTTCTTTCCTACCATGTGGGTCCCTGGGATTGAACTCAGGTAATCAAGTTTGGAAGCCGGTGCCCTTAGCCACTGAGCCATCACACCTCCCTCAAGTTTGGTGTCTAAAAATCTGCTTTCCTTTCTTGGACTAGCAGGGCATCTAAGAAATCACCTTCATCACACTATGAAGGTATAGGCCATTTCAACTTGTGGTCTCCTGAGGCTGGACTTTTTGGGGGAGCCCTACTGACAAATTTCAGTCCCATTTGTCAAAGTATCGGTTTCGATTTTGGAACGGTATATAACAATAGAAAGATCCTCAAGTTCGGATTCTTAAATGTTGCGAGGTTGAGATGGACGCAAGACGGGAAAGAGGAGAGAGACCGGAAAAACAGAATGCAAGAAGGATGACAGAGGGAGGAGGAAGTTGGATCCAGTGCAGAGGCTGGGCTGGGCTCCCAGGAGTGTGGGGAGAGGAGGTTGTAGCGGGGGGAGGGGGCAGTACGAGGCTTCGCCTGCCAAGCATATTACATAAGCACAGAATAGGAGGGTAGGGGTGGCCACCCAGGCTGTTGGCTTAGCTCCTGTGTTTCCCCGACTACAAGTCACTGAGGCCATCGTGGGCATCCAGCCAAAGCCTCAAAAGAGATGCTCTCAGCATCTCTCAGCAGCTGAGGAGCCAGAAAAGGCTCAGTGCAGCCTCCCTGTGCAGGCAAGAGGCCCGGGGTGAATAATATTGATCATCAACTTGGCAGAAGCCAGGTCACCTAAGGGACAAACCTCTGGGCACATGTGTGGAGGGGTTTCTAGACAGGGTTAATTGAGGTGAGAGGACCCACCCTAAATATGGGTGTCTGCATCCCATGGGTTAGGGTCCCAGCCTGATTAAACCATGAGAAAGTGAGCTGGGCACCAGCATTCTTCTCCCATGCTTCCTCATTGACTGCAAGGTGAGCAGGTGTCTTGTTCTCCTGTTGCCATGGCTTCTGCATCATTGATGGATGGTACCCTCAAAGCGTGAGCCAGAACGAACTCTTGCATCCTTAAGTAACTGTGGCTAATGTCTTAGTTACTTTTCTGTTGCTGTGATAAAGCATCATGACCAAGGCAGCCTATAAAAGAATTTAATTTGGGGGGTCATGGTTCCAGAGGGTTAGAACCCATGACTGTTGTGGTGGGGAGCATGGCGGCAGGCAGGCAGACGGGATGCCGGGGCCCTAGCTGTGAGCTCACACCTTGATCCTCAAGCAGGAGGGAAAAGGAGCTAACTAGGAACGGCATAGGCTTTTTGAAATCTCAAAGCCCTTCCCTAGTGACACGCCTCCTAATCCTTCTCAAACAGTTCCACCAACTGGGGACCAAGCATCCCATTATATGTGCCTCTGAGGACCACTCTTTTTTTTTTTTTTAACTTTTATTAAATGTCTATGATTTACATGTCATGTACCAAAATCCTTCTCCTCCCCCTAGTAAAATAAAACAAATGGAAAAACAGAAAATCTTGTCACAGAAGCTGTAGTGTACCACACAGTACAGCCTTTTGTCCACATATGCTTACTTTCAAATGTTTATTGCTACGAGTCCTGGGTCTGGTTGGAGGCCTACACTATCGTTACCGGATCTTCACTGGGACTGCTGTCGGATATCCCATTGTTGCTGTGTGTCAAGGAGATTCTTAGTCTTTGAGTCTATAGGTCTGGTCCCTTCATGTGTTCCAGCAGATGTTGGAGTGAGGTCCACATAGAGCTGAGGGCCACTCTTGTTCAGACCACCACAGTTAGGTACTTTGTCACAGCAAGGAGAAAGGTAGCTAATATAGGGGCCTAATGGTGAATGGTGACCCCAGCCCATGGGATGGTGACACCGACATCAAGGGTGGGTCTTCCCACCTCAGTTAACCCAATCTAGAAAGTCTCCCATAATATGTCCAGAAGTGTGTTCCCTAGGTGACTCTAGCTCCTGTCAAGTTGATGATCAGTATTATTCACCACAGGCCCCTTGCCTGCACAGGGAGCCTGCACAGAACTTTTTCTGTATCCCCAGCTGCCGAGGGATGCTGACAATTTGTGGCACCCTTCCAAGGCACTTGGACTTTCACAGTTTCTTCTGTGTACATCCTCAAAGAGAGAGCGTCAACATGAAATACTTTCTTCAAGCGAGACTTAGGTGAATTCTCCCAAGGGCAAACAGATTGTTACCTAAGTCCTGAGGTAGGAAGAGTGTGAAAGCAGCTGGGGGGATGGGATGATTGGTAGAATATTGTTTTTAAAATTATCTGTATTACCAGTAGGCCCGGCTAACGATCAGTTGAGACACAGACACTTGTTAGATTTTAAAATAGCCTTAGTTAACCTAGGGCAGGGCAGATATCAATCCTTTAAACTACCTCCCATTGTGGGGCAGTCATGGGATCCCTGTCTCAATCTCATGTCATCTGTTTTTAATAACTTTTATTAAGCTACCTCCTATCCATAATCCCAAATACTTGTTAACGTTCTTCATCTGAGCCAGATTCTCCATCCACGCTGCCATGTGCTTCTCCTCCATCTAACCCATGGCAGCCTTCCTCTCTTCACTTTAGGTCTCTCTCCTTCTCTTTCCATGGCAGTCCTTTTTTATTTTTATTTTTATTTTTTTCCCAGAATTTCTTTTTCTCTTAGCTCCACCTATCTCTTTTATCTTGTCCAGGTGGGATGGCTTTTTATTAAGTAAAAGGTGGGTCACAGACAGAAAGCAGTAATTAACATTAAAATGCACCAGACCATCCCCCAACAGTAGAACCCTTGCCTTTCAAGCATGAGGACCTGAGTTCATCGTATAAACCCATATACATGTATGTATAGATGTCCATATACATTTGTGCATACAAGCCAGGTGCAACGGCACATGCTTGCAATCCCAGCACTAAAGAGGCAGGGCCAAGAAGAACCCTGCGGCTTGCAGGCCAGTGAAAGACCCTGTCTCAAAAAGCAAACACATTAAAAACTAAACTAGACAGTGCCTGTGGAATGGCATCTGAGGTGATCCCCACACATACATGAATGCATGTTTACCTGCACACACTGGCAGTTCAGGTTATGACCCCTCTCATCTGATTTGCTTTTCCTCACAGCCCCTCAGCACAGCAAACCTGGATTGCTTTTTAATCTTCTTTCCTATTTTTGTTATTGCTGCTGGACCTGATTATGCAGAACTGCAGCATGCTGTTGACTCCTGCTGCACCTGTTCCCCGGGGACGGAGACAAAGCTCCGCTTTCATACCATCCCCTTGATCCTCTCACAGGGCGGCGATGCACTCCGTGCTTGCTCACCCTGTCCACCGAGACCCAGAGACTGACACTTTACATGGCCCTGTCACACGAACCACACCGGGCAGCAGGCTCAGAGGCACCTAGATCCCAGATCGATTACTACCCCCTAGCCTCTGCCTCAAGTGGTCAATGCATGGAAATCAAGAACGAGCAAGTTGGCTGTGCAAATGTCACCCGGAATCACCTCCCTCCCGGGAAGCGCTGACTCACCCTAGATGAAGGACAGCAAAGAGGTGAGTGACAGTCCCAGTCCTGGCTGTGCCCAGGACAACAAAGCCTCAAATCAAAGTGAAAACAGATTCCTGCATGGGAGTAAAGCAGGCTGTGAGAGCCTTCTCTCTGCTCAAGGATGACTGCATGTCCACAGGGTTACTCAGGACACCTCCAGCTTCCTCAACTTTCTACATCTTAATGGCCTTTCCAGAATGTTCCGGGACATGGGCAGCCATGTGTAACCATCCTGGAAGGCATGAAGGCATTCTAAAGAGACATTGTGCCTGCCACTTGGATTATCAATGGACCCCAAGAAATTAGAAAATCCCCAGGAGTCTCCTGCTGGAGGAAAGAAAAGACTTGGAGCAGCCACCTGCCAGAGGCGGGGCATGTCTCCTGGAAGAGAGGTCCCAGGGTGTTGACAACATGTCATACCACCTTGTAGGAGGGACTGAAAGTGAGACAAGGATGGGTCAGGACCCTAAAACTAGAGTTTCAGGGCACAGGGTCTTTTCATTTGTCCATTTCTCAAGGTAGCTGCTTTTCACTACTGTCTGTTTAGCTGGCCTCTTGAGGACAGGTTCTCAAGTTGAGCCTCACTGCCGGGACCCAAGCTCTGGTTCTAACTGCTCCAGTAATGCTGGTGGAGTGGGGGAGTTGCTCTGAGTTCTCTCATGGGTCTCTCCTGGCTGAGGGAAGAGGCTGTCTCAGCTTGCATCATGTCTGTCTGGTGCACTGGTAGCTCCCTAGAAGTGAAGACTAGCCTTGGGGCTGGGGTTGTAGTTCATTTGGTAAAGTGCTCACCAACATGCATGGCTCTGTGTTTGATCCCCAGCACAGCATAAACCAGGCACTGTGCACGTACCTGTAAACCTAGCACGCGGGAGGTAGAGGTGGGAGGTATGGGAGGAAGTTCAAGGTCTCAGGTACGCAGCAAGTTCCAGGCCAACCTGGGATACATGAAACTCTTAATCTCAAACTAACAAATAAAACAACAGAGACTAGCCTGGATTTTGTTTTCATCACACACACACACACACACGTTACATACACACAATACATTTAAAGAAATGAAAAAATAAATGTAATTTAAATATGTTGTCACACTGTCAAATATTAATGTTGAGCTTGTTGTGTCTAACTATAAAAAGACTATCAAAAAGGACAGAATCTACCCTACGTTTGTTTTTAGCTCTCACACTTTCTTGAAACACTGCTCCCTTCCCCCTTGGTTTTTCAAGATGGAGTTTCTCTGTGTAACAGCCCTGGCTGTCCTGGAATCCAATTTGTAGAACAGGCTGGCCTGTAATGGACAGAGATCTGCCTGCCTCAGCCTCCTGAGAGCTAGAATTAAAGGTGTGTGCCAACACACCCAGCCTAAAAGCAAACATGAAAGACAACTTTAGAAGTCATGTAATTATGCATGTTTTGCTTTGCTTAGCTTCTGAGGTTTATGCAACTGACATCTTATGACATACTGTGTGTCCTGTTACTCGCCTTTGCTCACCTCATGTTATTTTTATTTATTTTTAAGATTTATTTATTTTATTTATTGCATATGAGTGATTTATCTGCAGAAGAGGGTATCAGATCACATTATAGTTGGTTGTGAGCCACCATGTGGTTGCTGGGAATTGAACTCAGGACCTCTGGAAGAGGAGGCGGTGCTCTTAACCACTGAGCCATCTCTCCAGCCACCCCCGCCCCCATGTTATTTTCAAGTTTCACTCAGCTATAGGTTGTTCATCATCTGCATGGCACAGTTTATCCATGCAGGCTCCTATAGATTGAATTTGAGTTGCTTTCCAGTTTGGAGCAATTATGCACAATAATGTTATGCATGTTTAAAAATATTTATTTGTTTATGTGTGTGTGCATACATGTGTGTGTGCGTGCACATGTGCGCGCATGTGCCACAGTATATATGTGGAAGTCAGAGGACAACCTAAGGGAGTGAATTCTCTTTCCACTGTGGGGGTTCTGGAAGGATGGAACCTGGGTCATCAGGCTTGGCAGCAAGTGCCTTTGCCAGCCGAGCCATCTCACCAACCTACTAGGAACAGTGCTTAAAGTGACAAGGGCCTGTGAAGGAACAGAAGACAGGAACCTTCCAGACACAGTAGATCTAAACAGAAAACAGCAGGGAGGAAAGAAAAAGGAGGGCGGAACTGCGGTAATTAGACTGGAGGCCTGCTGCACAGAAAAGATTTGGAGCGATTATTGCAAAGGTGGGGGGTTGCTTTGGGAAGCGAAGGGAAGGGAAGAGAAGGGAAGGGAAGGGAAGGGAGGGGAAGGGAAGGGAAGGGAAGGGAACACTGTGTTTGGGAGAGGGAGGAGCAGGCTTACGGGGTCAGAGCAGTGTCTTTCCCATGGACTGCCTCAAGTGTTCATCTTTCTCTGTCATTAACAGTTACCTCGTTTTATACTGAATGCTCGCCTGCATCAACAGTTACTTTAGCCATCAGATGTTTTTCCTTTTAGTCCTTTGAATGTTAGATATCTCCAGGTCATTCTTGGAGGGTGGGGGAAGGGAGGATACACTTTGACTTTAAATATACTTCTTTTATTAATTCCTGGAGAGTCCACACATGCATACAATGTATTTTGATCATATTTACCCCAAGTCTCCCCACAGTTCTCTCTCTCTCTCTCTCTCTCTCTCTCTCTCTCTCTCTCTCTCTCTCTCTCTCTCTCTTTCTCTCTCTCTCTCCCTCTATAGGTCCCTCTTGCTGATATGACCCACATATGTCCATCATCCCCAAAAGGTGCCCATGTCCAGGGACCACTCTTCCTGTTTGTTACTGAGTTCTCTGTCCTGTCCCTCCACTTTGCCCTCTTCGAGCATGCGTGGATCCACTGGCTCTGCATACAGTCTTTGTTGGTGACCCAATAGTTGTATGGATCAATATTTATGTTCTTATTATTATGCAAGACATTCAGAAGGATGATAGCCAGTTTGATGAGCTAGTTGGTTTTTTTTTTCCCCCCTGGAAATTTCCTCCATACTGTGGATAACTATTCAAAAAGTTGTAGTAAAAGCACTGCTCTCATTTCCTTCTTCCTGCCCTTCCTTGGTTGCTTTCTTTCCCTCTCTTTGATTTTTTGGGGACTTCTGCCCTCTGGGTGGCTCCAAACATGCCGTGTGGCAGAGGATAGCCTTGAGCTCCTGATCTTTCTGCCTTGACTTTCCAAGTGCTGGGATCACAATCTTGTGTCACCTTATGCCCCCTCAGTGTCACTCTCCTGATCTTTACCAGCGGGTAGCTATAACGTGAGAACCACTGTGCCTCTGGCTTCTTTTTATACTATTCCTTACATCGCTTCCTGCCTGAAAAATCAAGTACAAGAAAGGGAGTCAAAAACTAATACAGGGGCTGGCGAGATGGCTTAGCAGGTGGAGAGGCGTGCTGCCAAGCCTGACGACCTGAGTTCGATACCGGGGCCCCACAGGGAGAGAGAGAACCAACTCCCACAAGACTGCCTCCGACCTCCACATGTGCACTGTGGCATGTGTGCACCCACGCACATACACACATTCGCACATGCATGAACAAATAAATAATTGTATAATTAAAGAAAAAAACCTAAAGGCTGGTGGGTGGTAACAGTGGAGTAACTGCTAGCCAGTGGTGCTGCAGAGGCTATCAGGTGCAAGAAACGTTCTGACTTAAGAGAAATTAAAATGTACAAAATGCATGTCTCTGAATCAATAAAATGCGGCGTATCAGGTTTCTGTATCTGTGTGGATCTGTTTTTAGGTTTTCTGTTCTATCTATTCCTGGGCTTCCACCACATTGTGTTAACTAGGAGAGCTTTAAAATACATCTTGATATTTGGTCGGGCGCATCTCCACATGTGATTCGTCACGAGTACCTTAACTTGACTTGGGCTTTCGGTTTCTCTGCCTAGATGTTGGCACCAGCCTCTGCGTTTATGGCTCCAGCTTCTGGAGAGCCTGTGCTTCCACACCCACCCTACGTGTGTTTGCCAGGCACACCTTGTTTTGGTCAAGACACCTTGCCTTGGCCCCTTGCTTCTCTGTCACCCACTTTCTTTCAGGGTACACACTATGTGTGTGTGCATGTGTGTGTGCACTGTGTGCATGTGTGCGTGCATGTATGTGTGTGCATGCATGCATGTGTATGTGCATGTGCATGCATGTGTGTACGTGTGTGTGAGTGCATGTGTGTGCACACGCAGAGGTCAGAGGACAATGTTGGGCATCCTATTCTATCCTGCACTGTACATGGTGCCAGGCTTCACAGGCACACACGCGCACATGTGTGCGTGCGTGTGTGTGTGTGTGTGTGCGTGTGTGTGCACATGCAGAGGTCAGAGGACAACATTGGGCATCCCATTTTATCCTGCACTGTACATGGCGCCAGGCTTCAGAGCCTCAGTGATCCTCCATTCCTCCTCCCTATAGGACTAGGGTTACAGAAGCACACAGGCAAGGTTGTATTTTTTAAAATTTACTTATTTTTGCTTTATGTGTATGGGCGTTTCCCCTGGATGTCTCTACACCACTAGGGTGCCTGTTCTACAACAAGGCCAGAAAATGGTGTTAGATCCCCCACAGACAGCTGTGAACCACCACGTGGGTCTGGGAAATTGAACCCAGGTCCTCTGGAAGAGCAACCCATGCTCTTAGCTGCTGAGCCATCTCTCCAGCCCCCACTCTTAGCTCTTTGTGTGGGTCTGGGATCTGACCTCAGGCCCTCGTAAAGCAAGCACTCTTACTCACCAAGCCATCGCTGCAGGTTACGTTTTCGAAATAAAATCCTCAGCATGTGCCACTTCTGTGCTGGGGTTTCACTTGCTTGTCTCTGTGCACCCACATAATCACCTCACAGCCATGCAACAGCCAGACACAACCTGTATTCTCAGAGCCCGCTGCTCTCCTAAACCTGCTTCTTTTACCAAGCCTTTCCCTCTGGTGGACACTGTGGTGAAGGCCCATTCCCACGCCCCTCACCTTGCTTCCCAGCTGACTCCAGTGCGCCCTCGTGTGGACAAATGCAGCGGGCGGCATCTCTATCAGCGGATTGACGAGCACTATAATAAAATAATAATAAAACCTATTGAGATAGCTAGACAATTTCTTTTTTAAATATTGGGCTTTTATCTCATTGAATATATAGATACATTTAGAGAAAATAACGACTTTCTAACATGGAATTTTCCTTCCCAAGATCATATATAATGCTTTCAATAAATTTCCATAATTTCTTTATAGTTTTTCCCCATATGTATTAGATTTTTATTCTATGCATTTTATATTCTTGTTGTCATTGTAAAAGGTTTTTGTTTTATTTTGTTTTTTTGTTTTTGTTGTTGTTTTTTTGTTTTTGTTTTTGTTTTGTTGTTGTTGTTGTTGTTTTTGCTTTTACCCTGGCTATTCTGGACTTGCTTTGTAGACAAGGCTGGCCTAAAACACAAATCCACCTGCCTCTCTGCCTCCTGACTGCTGGGATTAAAGGTGTGCACTAACTACCACGCCAGGCATAAAAGCCACTTTTAAAGTGTTTTGTTTACCACTGTTGCTAGCATATGAGGATTCAGTATTTTTAATTTCTTGAGACAGGATCTTGAAAGTTAAATAGTCTCTCTCTCTCTCTCTCTCTCTCTCTCTCTCTCTCTCTCTCTCTCTCTCTCTCTCTCTCTCTCTCTCTCTCTCTCTCTCTCCCTACCTACCTATCCATTCACTTAGGTAGCCCAGGATGGCCTCAAACTCCCAAGCCATGGAGGCTGACCTTGAACTTCTGCTCCTCATGCCTCCATCCAAAGCTGGGTCGACTCACCAGCTCTAGTTTATTCTGTGCTGGAGACAGAACTCAGGGCTTCATGCATGTGAGGCAAGCTCACTATTGACTGAGCCAAATCCCTGCTTCAGCAGATCTTTATGTTAATAAGAAGCAGGCTGGCTAAAGCCTCGCAGTGGCTACAGGAATGTTCGCATTCATCTGACTGTGTCATGTGGAAGGACAGAGAGGTGCATCTTCCCTGGCACCGGTGGCTTTGCCTCTTTGCTCATTTGGTCTTCTGCTTTGGCTGGGATCTCTGTGGTGGATGTGATTTGAAATAGAAGTGGTGACGCTGAGCACCCTTGTCCTGTTCTTTAATTCATTAATTTAATCTTGGCAACACCTAGGATGGGATCCAGCGCTTTGAGCATGCTAAGCCAACGCTGTGTCCCTGAGCCACACCCCCAGCCCTGGTTCTTGATTTTAAAGTGCACTGTGAGAAACGTGTCAGCACTAGAGTGATTATAGATGATGCGTATTGGGTTAAGAAAAATCCTTTGGGTTTCTCTTTTCTAAAAAAAATTCTCTCTCCCTCCCTCTCTCTCCCCCTCCTTTAACACACACACACACACACACACACACACACACACACACATCATGAGTGATATATATAATTATATATTACATTAATATATATTATATTATTATTATATATAACACATATATATTAGTCTTATTTTCTGCTGCTGTAACAAAACACCTGAAGTTCAGTAACCTGTAAAGAAAACAGGTTTTGTGCACAGTTTTGGAGGCTGAAGGCCCACGACCGGACGTCTTTCTGTATTTTGGTAGATAGCATCATGATTGTGGGAATATGTGTAGAGCAAGAGATCTCATGTGAGACAGAAAACAGGGCACCAAGAAGAAGCTATTCTTTCATGTGTGTGTGTGTATGTATGTGCTGTGTGTGCGCGTGTGTGCGTGTGTGCAGTTCCATGTGTCTGTGTTATTTGAGAACATGTGCATACGTGTACATAGGGAGGCCAGAGGAGGACTCAGGTATTGTTCACCCTGTTTTTAGAGACAAGGCCTCTTACTGACCTGGAACTTGCTTGGTAGGCCAGGCTGCCCAGGCAGTGAGCCTCAGGGATCGTCTTGTCTCCTTGGCACTGAGATGACAAGTGCACACCACCATGCTTGGCTTTAAAAAACAAAAACAGGTGTGTGTGTGTGTGTGTGTGTGTGTGTGTGTGTGTGTGTGTGTGTGTACGTGCACGCATAAAGGGTGTCTTCTGTTTAGACGAATTCAGGTCCTCATACTTGTAAGGTGAGGCTTTCCCAATTGGCTGGGTAGTTTTGTGTCAACTTGACATAAGCTAGAGTCGTCTGAATGAACCTCAACTGAGATGTTGCCTGCATAAGGTCAGGCTGTAGGCAAGCCTGCATGATATTTTCTTAATTAGTGATTTATGCTGGGGGGGGGGACAATGACCCATTGTGGGTGGGGCCACCCTTACTTAGGCTGGTGGTCCTGGGTTCTATAAGAAAACAGGGGGAGCAAGCCAGTAAGCAGCATCCTTTCCTGGCCTCTGCGTCAGCTCCTGCATGGTTTGAGCTCCTGCCTTGGCGTCCCTCAGTGAACTGTGACTCAGGATACATAAGTCAAACAAACCTTTCTTCCTCAAGTTGCTTCGGCCATGGCGTCTCATCACAGCAATAGCAGCCCTAACTAAGACATCAACTGGATTGCCTCTCTGGCTCTGGTTGGTTTGTTTTTATTTTCTGCTGCATTTTTATTTTTATCAACCAGCTCTTACAGGCTACTTAAGACCCTTGAGAGCTATGTTAAATTCTCCCCCAAGGACAACACTCAGTGATGACCTAGTCACCTTCCCCAACGTGTGTCACTCCTAAACGGTCCCATCACTTCTTAATAATGCCACACAGCAGACAGGTTTCCAATGCAGGAGTCTGTGGGGGACATATTTACACTATATCCATACCATAGCAAACACGTGATAAATTTTATCTTTTTCCTTTTTTCCTTCTATTGAGATGACCAAAATTTCCATGTGCTGATGGTGGTCAGTGGTATTTATAGAGTCTACATTGAAATGTGCTTGTATTCCTAGAATAAGCCAAACTTAATCACATGTATGGCCTTGGTCACATCACAGGATTAAGCCTGTTTTGCTTGTGATTTTCTCCCTTATGTTAGGAGTAAGAGCGGACTACACTTTTCTTTGATCATATATTACCTTTTTCTATGCCTCATTGTCTCATAGTGTAACTTGGAGAATAGTTTGTTTTTTAAAAAAATCTTTTTAGGAGTCTGGAGAGGTGGCTCCGTGGCTAAAAGCACTGGCTGCTCTTGCCGAGGACCTAGGTTCAGTTCCCAGCAGCCACCTGGCAGCTCAGCGCAGTCTGTGACTCCAGTTCCGGTGGATCCAACGTTCTCTTCCGGCTTCTCTGAGCACACACATCCTTATAACCTTGTTCTTTCTGTCCAAATTTCCAAACTTATTTGTATAATCTCAACATGTGACCTCTTTAAATTTTATTTTTGTCATTTTAAATTATGTGTATTGTGTAAGTATGTGTACTATGCTCACAGAGGCCATGGTAGAGGATCTTCTGGAACCAGAGCTGCAGGTGGTTGTGAGCCACCTGACAGGGATGCTGGGAACTGAACTCAGGTCCTCTGGAAGGACAGTAGGTGCTCTTAGCCACTGAGCCGCCTCTCTAGACTGTGCTTCTGGCCTCTTTTTTTTAAAACTTTATTTATTAATTATTACTAATACAGTGCTCTGTCTGCATGTACACTTGCAGGCCAGAAGAGGGCATCAGATCACATTATAGATGGTTGTGAGCCACCATGTGGTTGCTGGGAATTGAACTCATGACCCTCTGGAAGAGCAGCCAGTGCTCTTAACCTCTGAGCCATCTCTCCAGCCCACGTGTGGTCTCTTTAAAATTCTGTTTCATCTGTACTGTTGTCTTTTCGTAAGTTTTCAATGGCTTGTTTGAGTCTTTGTCTTCCTAGTCATGATCAATCTTATCAATGATTCATTTATTTGATTAGTTTAATTGAAAAAAATGATGTTCCGGTTTACAGTTTTCTCTACTGAGTCTTTGTTTCCTGCTTCAGAAATTTCTGCTCTTATGTTCTGTTTATCCTCCTAGGTACTTCGGATTTAAACTTTCTTCTTTTTTTTTTTTTTTACTTTCATGTATTTATTTGGTGTGTGATTCCTGTCAGGGCTATTGGTTTCCTTCTCATTAGTATTTTTGTTGCATCTCAAACTCTTTGGTAAAAGCATTTAATAATAATCAAATTAAATTTTTTTGAAAAGTTTCTATTACAGTTTTCTCTTTGATAAATGACCTAATTAGACATGAGTATTTTAAATCCCAACTGTTTGGAGCTTTAATAGCCCATTGTTCTTGAATTCTAATGTTTTTCTCATTGAATTTAGAGACTGTGTTCTAGATACTTATTTTTTAACATTTGTAAAGATTTGCTTTATAGCCTAATGCATTTTTGGGGGAGTAGAATTGTGATGTCCAGCTTCTATCGTTAAACACACATGTAATGTTTGCCCATTGGGACTTAGTATGGTGATGGCCTCGCTCTCCCTCTGTCTGTCCTTCCTGCCTCACTCCGTCCTGTGATGGCCACTTGTTGTCATCACTTTGATACAAGATAGAGTCGTCTTGGAAGAGCGAATCTCCACTAATGGACGGCTCCCATCAGATTGCCTGCAGGCAACTCCGTGCCTACTGTGGGCAGTGCCAGCCCTGGGCTGAGCAAGCCATGGGGAACAAACCAGGAAGCAGCACTCCTCCTCCGTGGCCTCTGTTTCAGCCCTGGCCTCCACTGGAGGTCCTGCCTTGAGTTTCTGCCCCGACTCCCTTTGTAATGTGAGGGTAAGAGGAAATAAACTCTAGAAAGCAAGCTAGGGTGTGTGTCTCTTTCTTTAAGTATTTTTAAAATATTTATTTATATTTTTCATTATGTGTATGCAAGTATGTCTGTGTCTGTATGTGCATGTGGGTGCGGGTGTCTGGAAAGGCCGGAGAGGTTGCTGGAAACCCCTGGAGCTGAAGTTACAGTGGTTGTGGGCTGCTCAGTGTGGGTCCTCTGGAAGATCAGCAAGTGTCCCTAACTACTGTAGGTGATCTGTCTATTTGTCTTTTCTTGCTGCTTTTCAGAGCTGCTTGCTGGGTCTGCGTGTGGCTTGCTTTTACTTTTAACTTTTACTTCTTTTACTTTTAACTTTTACTCTTTGCTCTCTGCTTCAGTTAGATCCCAGTCTTACCGGCTTTAGAAAAACCTTGGTTTTCACCTCTCCACAATTTGTCTGCCCACAATTCTCTGCTTCTGCAACTCCAATAATTGGGATGTGAGTCTTCTTTTCTTTCTTAGGATTTTTAAAATCTACTTTATGTATTTGGATATTTGCCTCTATGCATGTATGTGCACATTAGCATACCTGTTAGATTTGCTAGAATGGGGGCTACAGAGGTTTGTGAGCCATCGTGTGGGCACTGGGAGTCAAACTGGGTTCTACACAAGAGCAGCAAGTGCTATTAACCACTGAGTGATCTCTCTAGCCTCTCCCCCTTTTAAAGACTTTTATTTGGACACTCTGTCTCTGTCTCTGTCTCTGTCTCTGTCTCTGTCTCTATCTCTGTCTCTGTCTCTGTCTCTCTCTCTCTCTCTCTCTCTCTCTCTCTCTCTCTCTGTGTGTGTGTGTGTGTGTGTGTGTGTGTGTGTGTGTTGCACGCAATGTATTTTGATCATATCTACCTCCAACTGGTTCCCCCAACATCTCGCAAATCACTTCCTACTTCCTATCATCTTCATGGTTTGGTTTTTTGGTTGGTTGGGTTTGTTTTTGTTTTTTTTTCTTAAAGGCCCACTGAGTTCAATTTGTGCTACCTGTATATTCACGAGGCTGGGCCCAACCTCTAGAACATGGGCAGCCTACCAGCAGCTACACTCAGAGAAAACTGACTCTCCCTACCCCAAAAGCCATCAGCTGTCCACAGCTGCTCAGCCGCAGGTGGAGTACACTCTGTGCTAGCATATTGGGTGGCTCCATCCTGGTCAGGCAGCTGCAGATGCTGTAGGTTATGAGAGCAGTGGTTCTGTCATGTCCAGAAGACACCTGTGCTGCCTTTGAAGCCTTCGGTGCGGGGAGCGGGGAGGGAAAGGGGGGAGAGGAGGGGGTCTTCCTGTGCTGTCTCCTGTGTGGCTTATTGATGTGGATGCTGAGCTCCTAGTGAGCCGGTGTGAACAAGGTTGTTTTTCACCAGAAAGCAGCTAGTAGCTGGGCAGAACTCTACTCCTTTGTATGTCCCATCTATTTCCAGCCCCACGAATTGCCTGGCTTCCTGAGAATTCAGAGCAGCCTTAAACAGAATGTTTTCAAGGCCAGTGAGTTACTTTCAAGTACTCAATGAGTAAAGGTGCTTGCTTCTAAGACCTGGGATCCATCCCTGGAGCCTGCGTGGTGGAAGCAGAAAACGGCCTCCTTCAAATTGTTCTCCTGAGCTGCTGTGTGCATGCGAGCGCGCGCGCGCGCGCACACACACACACACACACACACACACACACACACACACACACACACACACACACACACACACACACCTCTGGAAGCAGAAGCCTGATGTGTGGGGAAATCTTTTATGATTGTCTAAGACAGTCTTTTGAAAACCAGGCTCTGCCTATGACAGGAACTTAGAGAAACAAGCCAGGTTTCTGGTCCAATAAATGAAAGCAGCACTTGGTAAACAGCGTTCATTATTCACCTCATGGGAGGACAGGGAGGGCTCACACGGCCAGTGCATCCCAGGGGAGGACTGGAAGGCCAGTGCATCCCAGGGGAGGACTGGAATGGCCAGTGCATCCCAGGGGAGGACTGGAATGGCCAGTGCATCCCAGGGGAGGACTGGAATGGCCAGTGCATCCCAGGGGAGGACTGGAATGGCCAGTGCATCCCAGGGGAGGGCTGGAATGGCCAGTGCATCCCAGGGGAGGGCTGGAATGGCCAGTGCATCCCAGGGGAGGGCTGGAATGGCCAGTGCATCTCCAACTACGAAGATCTAATTCAGCAGAGAAAAACCATCTGAAATTACCGAAACTTGCGAGGGAGAAAAAAAAAAAGTTTTGTGTATATGTGAGTGCACGTGCGTGCTAGAGGACAACCCTGACTGTCATTCCTTGGGCACTTGTGTTGTTTTCTACATCCTGGTCTGTTTGGTTGTCAGGACCTTGCCAGCTCCATCACTGGCTTATCACTCTTCCACACACCTGCCATTCCTCAATGGCCACCTCTGGCAGACCGCTGTTCACCTAGGCAAGCCTTCCACAGCACCCCCCTCCTGCCATCTGCTGTATGGCAGAGTTGGCACAGGCTCCAGCCACAGAGGGACCAATGCCCTTGTGACCCTATTGCCAGAAAGGAAAACCCAGAGTCCACGCGGTGCCTGTGTACTGTCGCCGTTTCTGAGAGAGCTCTGTAAGAGGAGACAGAGAGAGCGTGCCCACCGTAGGCTTTGCATGTCCACTGCTGCCTGTGACATTTCCGTTTCTAGAGCACCGGGCTGCGGTACTCCTGGGACCCATCGCACAAAGACTTTAACCCAGGCTTAGGGAGTGACCAGCCTCCTGGAAGGGAGGAAGGGAAGAAGCAGGGACAGATGCAAGCTTAGGGCCAAACACACAGCCCACTTGCTGCCCACGTGTTGACTGATAAGCACTCACTCCCATCTGGTAAGCAGCTGTGGCAGAAGTAGGGGAGGAAAGGCAGGAAGTTCCACCATTTCCTTGCCCCCCTCCTGCACCCCCCCCCCGCCCTGTGGGTACCTTTGCTACAAGAAGGCAGATCCCCACTAGCTGGGACCTTTGATGGCTTCCACTCGCTGTTTGCAGCGTTCTTCCTGCTTGTGGTCAGCAGGGAATTCCCTGGCCCGTTGTGTCGGGATCTCTGCTTTGGCTCTGGTGGTCCTCTCTGGGGGCCATGGGCAGAGCCAGTTCAGGTCATAAGCCCTGTTCCTAGCATGGAATATTGGTATTGGCTGCCCTCACCTGTGAGCAGCCCCCAGACTCTCCAGTGTGGCACCTCTGACCATCTTAGGCCAAATGGGAGGTTCTTGCCCTGGGCTCTGACCCCTTTTCACTTAAGGACCACGATGTTGCCTCCCTGGTGGGAAGGGGGACATCTCTTCCTGTGTGTTGGCCAGTCCTTCCTTCCCTATTTCAAAAGATGCTTCCTGCCCAGGGCGCCAATAGAGTCTCTGTTATGTAGTGGTAGTGGGTCACTCAAGGCCTGCGGGGTTTGGGGGGACTGGCTGAATAGCTGTCTCCACCCAGATGGATGTCACCAAGCCGGGAGGATAGAAGCCCTGCCCTTTGCCCTGGCTATAGTCTGGCCTGTGCTTTGTAGCAGCAAAGTTGAATACTTGTAGCTTTGGCAGAAAAGCACCCTCCCAGTTGTTCTGAATTATAATACAGAGGTCTATTTAGGAACTCCTGAAACTGCATACAACTGAAACACACATGTGTGTGCATGTGCACACACACACATATACACTTGTGTACACATACACACACTCACACACATGTTATATTTCCCCTATACACACCCATAGTTAGGTCTGATTAATAAACCAGGCACAGGAGGATTAATAAGAGTAATAACAACAAAGGGCAATTATAACTATTGTAATAAGATGAGGATGTGGTCTCTTTAAGAATTAAAAAAAAAAAAACCCAATATTTGCAGACTTTAATGGTTGATTGTAACTGAGGAGGGAGGGAGGCAAAAGCATGGGCAAGGGGAGCTGGGGAACTCCCTGTGGAGGAGCATGGGCCCAATGTGCTTTCCAGGTGCTCAGAAGGTAGGCTCTCCGCCCACAGGCGATAGAACGAACCGGAAGGGGTCCCTATTATTCTCCTTAGAGACCACTTTCATAAAGACAAGCCCCCCAGGCCTGGGACATGTGCAAGGGGAGGGTTTGCTGGTCAGTCTCGGCACACTCTGATGCTTCCCTTCCCCCTGCGCCTCTCTGACAAGAGCTCACTCCAGGCTTTCCAGGGAGATGTCCAAGTGAGCGATGGAAAAGGCGAGAAGGCACAGTGGTTTAAAGGAGGGGTCACCACCAACTTAATGGAGGGAAAACAATTATACTCCTCCTGAAGGCCAGGTTCATTAATGGCTCCGGGGAGGAGGTGACTTCACACCTTGGCAGAAGGATCAATTTGCAGGCTCCTTGGTGACTCCAGACTTTCAGGGAGGAGGGGCAGTCTCCTCAGCTCAGCTCCGATCAGATCAGATGGGGCAGCTTCAGACCCTTTGCTGAAGAAAGGAAAGACGTGCAGAGGCTCCTGCACAGATGGCTGGGCCGTCTTGCTGAGCCTCCTCATACATGCCAGGGGAAGTGGGAGGGTCCAGACCTGGCCCTTCTGTTCACCAGGGCCACTTTCTCAGTCCTGGACATGGGAGTAGGATACGCCTGGGCAGTTCCTAGCCCAGCTCTGCACCAACTTCAGCATGTAGCTTACAGGGATTATAGAGATGGGGATTAAAGGGTAGAACCCAACAAAATTGTCTCTCCTATACCAAAACTGTCCACCTCTGCAAATGTCACAAGGGTTAGGATCTGCTGTTTATGGTGTGGCATTTGCTTTGAAATGCAGAAGTTGAAATACAGGGACCCACCTTTTTTTTTTTTTAGCTAAGTAAGAATAATAGCAAATCCTATTATATATGAAATATGTGTGAATACATATCACGCGTGTGCTGTGTCATTCTGAATATCACGGCATACGCCTGCACCCCAGGAATTCAGATCTCAACCACCCATGCTTAAGCCATCACTCCATTGTGCGGCATCCGTCCAGAAAAGAGACCCGAACTCAGCTCAGGGCTCCCCCCCCTCTCCGCAAGCTGTGCCTGTCTCCATTTCCTGGGCCTCACACATGGCTTGTTTTCTCCCCCTGTGTGTGGTCCGAGGGCAGTGTGAACTTGACAGCGCTGCCTTTCTCCCAGCCCCTGCGGATCTTGGTGAGTCTGCGGCTGAGGCAGGGCAGGAGGAAGAGCCCCTTGGCTAGGATGATCACACAGGGCAGGAACAGCGTGAGTGTGAACGTGGGTGGCAGGTAGAACTTGTAGTGGTTTTCCTCAAAGGCACGGGTCCAGCCATAGGTGAGCGTGTGCAGTGTACTTAGCATCAGGGCCACGAAGCCCAGCGTGGACTGTGGGAAGAGAGAAGGCAGGAATGAGAGGAGGGCCATTGGGCCAGGTGTTCAAAACCCAGCCCCACCTCTTTCTCCCCCTCCCCACCCCCTTTTTGTTGTTGTTGTTGTTTCGAGACAGGGTTTCTCTGTGAGCCTTGACTGTCCTGGACTCACTCTGTAAACCAGGCTGGCCTTGAACTCACAGTGATCCACCTGCCTCCGCCTCCCAAGTACTGGGATTAAAGGAGTGCGTCACCATGCCCTGCCCACCTCTTTCTCTTTTAAACCTTTTTTTTTTTTTAACATTTTATTCAGGGGGTGGGGCTGGGGGTGGGGGCGTGGTGTGCACATGCACGCGCACACGCACACCTGTAAGTCCCAGGAATGGACCTCAGCTTGTCAGGTTTGGCAGCAACTGCCTTTACCACTGAGCCATCTTGCCGGCCCTGGCCATCCGGCCCCTCTCTTCTGACCAGGTCTTCTCTTCCAGCCTTAGTGTGTAGCTGAGGATGACCTTGTCCTCCTCATCTTCCCAGCTCTACCTCATAAGTGCTCCGTTGGAGAGGGGATTCAGGGCTTCGTGCATGGAAGGCAACCCCTCTCCCTGAGCCACACCCTCAGAGCCCACTGCTCTGGCTATGCATGACACAAAATGTAGTGGCAGATGGATCATTGGTGAAAATGCTCACCATGTAACCTGAGGCCTAGAATCTTGGTTTCCAGAACCTACATAAATGCTGAGAAGTCATGGTGGCCTATCTGTAGCCCCAACCTCAGAAGGTGGAGACAGGAACCCTAAGCAAGCTAGCTAGGGCGACTAGGCTCATCAACGAGCTCTGGGTTTGATTGAGAGACCCTGCCTCAATAAATAAGGTGGAGGAGTGATCAAGGATGATTCCTGTCACCAAACACACACACACACACACACACACACACACACACACACACTCACATACACACACATACTCACACACACACATACACACACACACACACATATCCACATGCACACACACACACACACACACATACTCACATACACACATACCCACACATACCCACATAGACACACAATGAGAACCCCAGTCTCTCTCCATCTCATTTTATTTCTGACGACGGGTTGATAAGAAGCTGCTTTCAAACCAAAGCTGCATGTTAAAATCATGCAGAAAGCTTGGGGTGGGGGGATGGAAGGGGGGGGAACAGGAGTGCATCAGACCCACCCTCAGAAATTCAGATCCGACTGGTTTAGGGCGGAGCTCCGTCATCTGTTGTTTTTCAGGGTTCAGCAGATGATTCGAATGTGTCAGAACTAAGCCACTAATTTTGGAAACTCTCTCACCCACACCCTTCTAGCTGGAGGTTGAAGAGCCCATGCAGGGCCCCGGTACCCAGGCTGTTTTATTGGTGAGGACCCAGCTCTAGCTCCCCTTCAGTAAACAACCACTGGCCACATGCTGGGCCACAGCAAAAGCAGCCACCATAAGAACCCACTCCGGCTTAGGGTGTGACCTCCAGGGAAGTCCAATATCTCTCCTGGTGATACGCCCTGTACTTCCAGAGTTTGACCCATGGGGGCGCTGCATCTGAAGACTGAAGGACGAGCACACTGGCCCAGGGTCCCCCAGCCACAGCCAGCAGCACCTCATTTCCCCTCTTTTCTTTGTTTTCTGAGTCCCATGATACACGTGGCAGGAACCCTAACTTTGGGCTAGTCGTTTCGAGCCAGGGCTCACAGAGAGAGAGAAAGCCTTTAGTTTTTCCAGTCCTGCTGGGGAGCCAAGTGTTTTCAGCGAATTTGTTATTCCTAAAATTCTCTCTGTCCTTGGAAGCAAGCTTTAAAAATCCTACAGTGACCATAGGAAAAGGGCTGTCAAGGAATTATTAATAACCCCATCCCACGGCCGCCCCCACGCGCGCACCCCACCCCCTACCCCCCACCCCAAGCCGGGGCCGTTTTTATTACACAGAAGCTCGTTAGCTGTGGCTCCTGCTGGCACTCAATTACCACAGCACGAAGGGCTTTGGCCATCGCTCACCAAGTGTGGGGTCAAGTTGGTCCTTGTCATTGCTGCAAGTAGTGGCTGCATCGAGCAAGGTCAGAGGAAGCTCCTGTCACTCAGGGACAGAACTTGGGCTTTCAAGGTTGCACCTCGGAGTATAACTGAATAGGGCAGGTCCAATATAGCCAATGCCAAATGGAAAAAAACCAAACACAGCAACAACAAAAACAACAAAGAAACCCAAACCCAAACTGAAAACTTTGGGAACCACTTTGGAGGGTTGAAGATATTGTTGGCTTTCTCCCAGCATCCCTCAGTGATCCCTACCTGATGCAGGGCGTGGCTAGCATACCCCGCCCTCTACCCTGAACTTTCTGGTCCAGGGGCAAGGGCTTCCGCTGCCCCTTCGCTATATAATCCAGACGTATTGGTTCCTCTCGCTCTCTTTCTGCATCTCCCCGGCCCCCGCCCCACTCCATGGCAGCCGAGTCTGCTTCCGGTAAACCTGCATTTATATACTTTAACTTGCCTTGCATTAATTAGTTCACATCGCTGTTTTAAGAATGTTTATCAGACATAACTCAGGAGTAGACTGTTTGTCTAGCATGTACAAGTCCCTGGGATCCATCCCCAAGACCACATAAACAGGGCATGGTGGTGCATGCCTGTAGCCTCAGCATTTGGGAGGCAGAGGCAGGAGGATCAGAAGTTCAAGGTCATCCTCCGCTGTATAGCCAGTTTGAGGCTAGCCTGGGCTTCATGGGATCCAATCTCAAAAAGGAAACAAACCAAGAGTTGAGAATACAATTCAGCTGGTAGAATGCTTGCTTAGCATGCACAGAGCCCCGGCTTTCATCACAGCACCACAGAAATGGGTGTTATGGCACATGCCTGGCATCCCAGCACTCGGGAGGTTGTGGCAGAAGCATCAGGCAGGCAGTAATGTGTTCCTTTACTACACAGCTCAAGTTTGAGGACAGTCCTGACTAAACGAGACCCTGTGCCCCAAACTAAGCTAAATGCAAAAAACAGCAGCACCAAAATCAGCCAGGAAACAAAAAGTTAAATGTGCCGGACTAGGTAGCACATGCCTTTAATTCCAGGACTCAGGAAGCAGAGACAGGTGGATCGCTGAGAGTTCAAGGCCAACCTGGTCTACAAAGTGAATTCCAGGACAACCTGAGCTTGAAAGAGAAACACTATCTTGAGGAAAACAAAACAAAACAACAAGAAAAACAAAACAAACAACGCCCCCCCCCCCAAAAGGTTAAATGTAGACATAAGAGGCCTTCTAATGGGATCAGCATTCCAATATTGGAATACTGAAATATTTCAATATTAATGGCTCAGTTAAACAAAGCATTCTAGGCCCAGGGGTTGGACCAGGCTCTCTGAAACACCAATAGTTTTGTAAATCTAACAGTTCTTCATGGCTTGTGAACTTGACAGCAATCAAGAAGGCCCGACCTTCCCTCACTCACCCCCCCCCCCCCGAGCTGTTATTGAACACAGAAATCCTGCATTTTACACATGTCCCACTCACATTCTTGTGGTGGTCCTAGGTGGGAACAGGTACTGGTGATGAGACAGAAGCTCCAAGACACTAGTGTCTAGGGAGCAGGGAGGCCAGTAGGTGCCTTGGAACGGAACCTGTGTTCCTGCCACTGGAGGGCAGCATGCACCTTTAGGGGCACCTGGATTTTCTGGATGTCCCTCAGCATCTGAGAGGGGATGCCTGATGTCTGTAGCACTCTGGAAATGCTTTGTGGCTTTAGAACATTCCCCAACTCCCGTTGTAAACATTTTTTATGTTGGCTGACAGGCTGACAATAAGAAGTGCATTGATGCATTCACATGCCCAGTGGACAGGCAGACATAATGCAGGAGAGAGAGAGAGAGAGAGAGAGAGAGAGAGAGAGAGAGAGAGAGAGAGAGAGAGAGAGAAGCAGGTGTGTCACATGCACTTGTAGTCCCAGCTAGGAGAATCTCTTGAGCTCAGGAGTTTGAGGCCAGCCTGTGTTACACAGTGAGACTGTCATCACCAAAACCAAAACAGAAACAGATGGTTGATGCTTCTCAGAAACAGTAGGGATGTGACCAGACACCGCAAGGAGAAATAGCAATGTGCTTTCTATTTTCTCTCCGCCCCCCCCCCCCCCCCCCCCCCCGCACAATTTTTACCTGTCTCACAAAAGTTTTCTCTGACCACATTTATTTCATTTTTCAGGACTGTAAATTGAGGTTTGGGTGGGCGGGGACATGAACTGCCCATACCCAGATAGGGTGGTGCTGGAACTGGCTTGGGGGGTGGGGGGTGGGGGGTGGGGAGCTGGCAGACTCTCTTCCAACTATGGCTTTCTCGGGAGAGGGAGCGTGCGGTTTCTGAGGCTGGAGCGCAGGCAGGCATCAGATCCCCACAAATGACACTCTGCCGTTTCACTTGCTTCAATATATAGAGTAAAGCGTGACTCTCGAGGCCTAGCCAGCTTTTGCTAACAAAATCAAATCCACAGGCTTCCTCCAGCAGCCAGAGCCGGAGCATGTAATCTACAACTGCTTAAGGGGAAGAACCTTCTGGAAAGGGAAGCGACCCACAGTCTGTTTTAATTGTGGCCAAACCACATACCCAGGATACTTGAGGCGGGAAGAGAAAAATCCGAGATTTGGGTATGAGACAAACAAGGATTAGTGGCAGATCAAGAAAATCCCTTTTCCCCCCACCCTCTTAGGCCTGAGCCCTCCTCCAGGGGCCTTCTGGGAGAAGCAGAGCCCTTGAGATTCACAGGCATGCATTAAAAACCAGCCACAACTGTTTGGGTCTAAGGTGCGCTAAGGGTCCCCAGTCACCAAGAATTAATTTGGATTATATAAGAGCAGTATTCTGTCCCTGTCCCTCTGAGTCTTTGTTGAACAGAGAAGCTACGACAGATTTTGGTTGACAGTGGGGGTGGAGATGACGGATGTTCTCTGTCCCGATACAATACAACAGGCAGGAGCCAAGATGAGTCAGCCTCCATCCACCGGAGGGATGAGCTGGTGTTCGAGCCCTGACCCTCCTGTACTTTAGGAAGAAGAAAGAGAGGAGCCAGGGAATTGGACACATATCCCCCAGGTAGGCTGTGTCCCTTACAAGCTCTGCTCACCTTGACCCTGACTGCATCCTGGGACTAGAGTGACACCTGGTATATGCTCGGCGTGGCCACTGCCTTGAAGAATGCAAGGAGACCCTCTCCTGGCAGCACTGCCTCCCTGAGTGTTGGCAGCTGTCGCTTGAGAAACAGAACCAAGGTGGCAGTGTTCACAGATACCTGCTTGTCTAGAATCTCTGACGTGCTATACTGTGACTTTCTTAGGGGAAGTAAATCGGGTGGTGCACGCCTCTAATCCCAGTAATTAGGAGGCAGAGGCAGGCCTCTGTGAGTTCAAGGCCAGCTTGGTCTACAAGAGTGAGTTCCGGGACAGCCAGGGTGGCACAGAGAAACCCTGTCTTTAAAAACCAACAACAACGTGCTGGGCGTGGTGGCGCACGCCTTTAATCCCAGCACTCGGGAGGCAGAGGCAGGCTGATCGCTGCGAGTTCAAGGCCAGCCTGGTCTACAAAGTGAGTCCAGGATGGCCAAGGCTACACAGAGAAACCCTGTCTCGAAAAAACCAAAACCAAACCAAACCAAAACAAAAACAACAACAACAAAACAAAAAGTAAATTCATAATCTATTGGAGGACTATTATCTGTCTGTTTGGAGAACTATCACCTGTCTGTCTGTCTGTCTGTTTACCTATCGCCATCAATTTGTACATGCATTCCTTCATCTGTCTATCTATCCATCCATACACCTGTATCAACACGAATCCATCTATCTATCCATCCATCCATCATCTATCTATCTCTATCGTTTATCATCCATCTATCTATCTATCTATCTATCCATCCATCCATCATCTATCTATCTCTATCGTTTATCATCTATCTATCTATCTAATATTATCTGTCTGTCTGTCTATCTACCTGTCTATCATCTCTATTTTGCAGAGACTGAAGCACGTGTCTTGCCCACATTTAGCAAGCATTCTACCCGTAAGTGACACTCCAGTCTTTGTAGTTTCTCCTCTGGATTTGTCCAAGAAATAAACACTGTTTCCTCCCACCACAATGGCAAGCCTCACACTTAGCACAGGCTGAGCTGAGGTTTGTGTTGCTGGAGTTTCTAGCTCAGACACAGCTCACTGCCTCCCGTGTACACCAGGATCCGGCAATGACTCTCTGTGGAAGTGCTGTGACCCTAAGCAAGTGAAGCCTTGGGGTTCCACGCTCTGTCTTCCATTCTTGTCAGAGCCTCTATGTGAGGGACTTCCTGGGGGTCAGGAAAATTAACTTTCCCCTGAGCAAGCTGAAGAAAGATCAAGAGACTGGGAGACACTGCAAGGTGGGGAGTCCTCAACACCTGACCCAGTGACCACGCTGAAATATTTCATAGAGTACAAAGCCAGGGGGGACCAGGGCCACACGGCGGCTGGCTCTCAAGTGGGGGGTGCGCTTTACCTGCACAAAGCTGAATTCCTTCCAGTTGAGTGAGTTGGCAATGGACGGAAGTGAGGTGACGGCCAGCAGTGACAGCATGCCCAGGGCCAGCACACCCAGGGACAGGTAGATCTCCATTCGCCAGACTTCTTCCTCAACCCAGAGGCGGCTCTTGTTGGCCAAGACCTGACGGAAGGAAAACCATGACCGTTGTAAGCAAAGGCTGCCACCCTAGAGCATGTGTGAATAAGCACCAAAGGACCAGAGTGAGAAAGCCACAGTATGTTCATGCTCCCGTGGACAGCTCCCATGTGCTGCGAGCATTCTTCGTACGACCCCGGTACTTGAAAGCCATTAACTGTGCCTGGAGAGGTGGCTTGGCACTTAAAAACATTTGCTGCTCTGCTAGAGGGCCCAAGATTGGTCCTTAGCACCCATGCCTGGCAGCTCATTACCACCTATAAAGCCCACTTGCAGGGGCTCTGACACCACGTGGCAGTGACAGCATGCTCAGGGCCTGCACTCATGTGCACAAACCCATACATGGACATATACAGGCAAATAAAAATAAGTTTTTAATCCCTGCACGCAGGAGGCAGAGGCTGGTTGGTGGCTCTCTGGGAGTTTGAGGCCAGCCTGGGGTACAGAATGAGTTTTAGGACAGCTACAGGACACAGAGAAATCCTGTCTTGGAAAAAACCCAGAAACAAGTTCAGCAAGCACGCAGGAAGTACCTACTGTGCGCTGCACCCTAAGCTGCAAAGAATGAAAAGCTCTGCCATCAATTAGTTGGTGCCCCCACTGAGCTGCAGGGACACACAGGCACATCAGGAGTGCTCTGCCAACCTCAGGTCACCCCCTCGTTCGTCACCCATCCCGGACCCAGAACCTGCATAGGCAAGAATTTGAATCAGGGTCCTTCCATTGGGACTGTCATCATTTCTAGCTCAACTCTGAATGCTAGGGCTTTAATCTGCCACCAGAAAAGTAATACAGCCTAAGAGGACTTAGCAGGCTGCTAACAGAGTGACTCAGATGTACGTGTGTGTGTGTGTGTGTGTGTGTGTGTGTGTGTGTGTGTGTGTGTAACTACTTTAGCAAAGGGAAAAAAAAAACCAAAATTTGTGTAAGCCTGCTGGTACTGGCATAAAATATTAAAAATGAATCCAGGGGCTAAGCAAAAAAATGGATACAAAGCTTATCAAAGAAACCAAGAAAATGACACCAATGTCCACTGCCTGGCCTGGTCTTTTGTTTTTGAGACAGGGTCTCATGTAGCCCAGGCTGACCTCCAACTCACCATGTAGCCAAGGATGCCCTTGAACTCTGATCCTCCTGCCTCCACTTCCCCAAGTAAGTGCCCTGACGTCAAGCTCGCACCACACTGCCAGGTTGTAGGTGGTGCTGGGTGGAAGTCAGGGCTTTGTGCACGCTAAGCGAGCACTCCACCAACTGAGCTGTGCGCCCAGTTTCCCACTCTGTAGTATTTTGGCTCAGGCTTCTTCATACTGGTTTCTGAAAGCCACAAAAGGACCAGGAGTTTGGGAGACCCACTTCTTTCCCGGCCACTAGCCATGTGCGATTTCGAAATGCCATCTCTGGGCCTTAGTTTCTTTACCTGACAGATCCGGGGATTTTGCCGGTAATCACCACATGGTGAAATTAGCTAGAGCAGCGTTTGCTAGTGGGGAAGAGACTGATCTGACCTTGCAAAGGGCACAGGTCCCTGCTTTAGCAGCCCCCGGGCAAGACTGACTCAGGGCTGGTGGTGGGGTAGCGGAGCAAGTCATCTCCACGTGCTTTGCTGCTCACTCATTACTCACCCGCTTACTGAGCTCAGGTGGTAATATTACAAGTCCGGCTTTGCATGACTGCAGTGTAGTCAACAGTGGCTTGCAAGCTGGTGCCCCTCCCCCTCCTCCCCCTGCAGAGATGAGCAGGGAAGGGCAGGGAACATACCTTTGGGGTGTGAATGTTACCAAATATGGAAGTTGGTAAGTAGGCTAAGCTGCTAGGCAGAGAGCCCCAGGGAGCTTCCTGTCTCTGCCTCCCAGGCGCTGGGAGGGAGGGCGGGCGGCGGCCATCACTCCCAAACTCAGCTCCTCAGGCTTCCAAGGCAAGTCGTTCATTGAATGTCTGTCCCCAAGCCCACTGTCAGCTAAGTTTTACCCCTTCTCTGGTGGCCCCACACTGGTTAGCTTTTGGAAGGAGGCTGACAGGGAAAGCTGCCTGTGGGTCAAATTTTGCTTTTGACCTTGATTTCTGACTAACGTGGAAACGTATCTCTACAAACAACACAGGCAAATAAGACACAGAGATAGTAATGGTGCGGTTAGTACACACGGTCTTGAAGGCTTTGGCCTCCCAGCCTGCGCTGTCTTGGGATTCAGGAAAATGTTTGGTGGCTTTCCTGTGTTTGCGTTAATGTTAATGCGCTCCCTAGTGCGCAGCAGCCAGTGTGCGCAGTGGCCACAGGGAGGCGCTGTCTGAGGTAGCCAACGGTAGGCAGGCGAGGGTGGCTGCTTCCTGCAGGCCAGGCTTTAGGGACTGGATACCACATTCCTCAACAGTGTCCAGGCCTGGGACCCAAAGGTGCAGCTGATCAATCAGCCGGTCACCTGCCTAAACACATCCAGGCTGAACCCACTCATCACTGCCAGCCTTCAGCATGTTACCCTCCCAGCGTTGCCCTGAGTGTCACCTCAGAGGAGCCCCCCTCAGCCTGGCTCTCCTCTTGAGAATTTAGCAAAACAGCTGACGCCTCTTTAGGGGCAACTTAGTGAGACCGGGTCTCAATATATTAAACAAAACAAAACAAAAAAGAGGTTGGGGGTGTAACTCAGTGGCAGAGTACCTGTCTAGCTTATGGGAGACCCTGGGTTTTATTCCTAAAACAACAACAACAGCACAAAGCATCAAAACCGTTAACACTAAGGATGACAAGAGTTTACACATCAGGACCCGGAAGCCAAAAGGTCTTGAGACTTGTATCGATCGCTTTGTTTGTATTGATTATTTATATTAACTATTTCATTATTTTGTTTTGAGACAGGGTTTCAGGTACTCAGGCTGGCCTCCAACTCAGGAAGCAGCCAAGGATGGCCTTTAATTCCTGATCTTCCTGCCTCTACCTCTACCTCCTGAGAGTGGCTCTTCCAAGCATTCACCACACCCCCAGGTTATGTGGTGCTGGCACTCAAACCAGGTAGGCCTTGACCAGTGCTCTGCTGGCTGAGTCATCCTTACCAGCAGTGGTGGCTTCTAATCAGCGGTAGAGGATGAGAGGGGGCCCTGGCCTTCAGGCCTCTGTGAGGCCACCACCAGCTGAGGCCAGGGACAAGAATGTGCCTTTCTTATTCATTTCTGTGGCAATCGGGCATTATAGAGAGAAAGCGCCTGGTGAATGAATGAATGAGATCATTTACTCAGCTGATAATTTGGTTTGTTTTTCCGTAGAAAATAATATGGGCACCAGTACAGCTCTGGTTTAGAATGGCAAGCTCAGGATCCTAATGCTGCTGTGGGTCTTTGGTCTAGTTACATTACCTCTCAGTGCCTTGGTTTTTCTCATCTGTAAAGGTCAGTACAGTATAGCACTTGCCTTAAGGAATGAGTGGGGGAGGGGGCAGAGGAATTCACCATGAGTTTTTGCAGCTCTTCTAGTGTGCATGGAGCACAGTGAGCGCCTTTGGAAGAACTCACGACTCTTATTTTTTTTTCCCCAGGACCTCGCTCCTTTGCCTGAGTCTGGCGCTTGCCAGGTTCCTGTGGATGGAAGGATGGAGGCCTCTGAGAAGCCACTGGCAGGGAAGAAGGAGCCTGAGGTGGGCAGGGGTGGAGTTAGACCACATCTCAGTTAAAAGTGCCAGCTGGCAAAGTGCTCGCCTTGCAAGCGTGGAGGTCTGAGTTCGAATCCCAGAATCCATGAGTGAGCTGAGCATAGGTTGGGGAGATGGTTCAGTGGGTAAAGTGCTTGCCATACAAGCGTGAGGTCACACACACACACACACACACACACACACACACACACACACACACACACACACACACACCAGGCATGCAGAGATGGGAGATGGAAACAGGCTGATCCGTGGAGCTTGCAGGCCACCTAGTCGAGCCTGTGTGGTCACATTCTAGGCCAGTGAAAAGCAGACGGTACGTGAAATAACGGCACCTGAGACTATCCTCAGACCTACACACAAGAGAGAAAACAAGCAAGCCAACAACACCTCATGAACCAAAACTATTTCCTTGACCTTGTTCCCTCTCAGCAAGTGACAACTCCATGTTCTAGGGGCACAGACACAAAACCCAGACCTACCTGTAAACCTCACCCCCACCCCGCTTCCCCCCACAGCATCTATTCCTTCAGCTTCTGTGTGTTTGATCTTAAAATACGCCCTCTCTACCCCTGCCACAGCCTCCCTCATCCTACTCCATGTCCCCAGTGCCAAGCATGTAGTAGGGCTACGAGCCACTCTTTCTTCCTTTGGCGTCTCCAGTTGTCTGCCATTGACCCCTCTTGTCTATCTGGAACCCAGCAGCCAGATCCTCACTCCTCAAATCCAAACTGTCCCCTGGCTCCATTTCCCCTGGGGGCTCTATGCTGAGGCTCCTCCCCAGCCTTTCAGGGCCCAGGTCTGGCTGCTGACTCCATGGCTTGCCCTCAGCAGGCTTCCTTGCCTCTGGCTCCCTGGCCTCCCAGCTGCTCCTGAAAGAACTGCTCTTGCTGCCCTTAGCCCATAACACCTGTCTGGCTCACCTCTGTCCATATGCCACCCCAGCAGCAAAGCCACCTTTGCCACCTTTAGAATGTACCCAAGGCTGAGAGATGACTCAGTTGGTAGTGCTTGTCATGAGGCACAAGGATCTGATTCAGTCCCTCGGAACCCAAGTCTAAAGTGTTGGGCATGGGGCCAGAGAGATGGCTCAGAGGTTAAGAGCACTGGCTGCTCTTCCAGAGGTTCCGAGTTCAATTCCCAGCAACCACATGGTGACTCACAACCATCTATAACGAGATCTAGTGCCCTCTTCTGGCCTGCTGGCTCACATGCAAGCAGAACACTGCATACATAATAAATACATTCATCTTAAAAAAAAAAAAGCTGGGCATGGTGGTGCGGTGTCTGTCATCCCAGTGCTCAGGAGGTGGGGACAGGTAGACACTTGGGGCCCACTGTCTAGGCAGCCTGGCCTACATGGTGAGTTCCAGGACACGGAGAGACTGCTTTGAAAAACAAGGTGTGGCTGGGAGAAGGCTTGGTGGGCAATTCACTTACTGTGCAAGCCATACTATCTAACTTCAGCTCCCCAGAGCCCACATGATGCTGGGTGCTGCAGTGCTTCACATGTGCAGTTTCTGCACTCATGAGGAGAGAAGGGATGCAGAGACAGGTGCGTGTCCAGAAGCGTGAGTGACAGCTAGTCCAGGGTACACAGAGGCAAATGACAATGAACCCTAGCTCAAACAATTAGAAGTAAAGGACAAACTTTGACTTCTACAAGTGTTCCATGGCAGGTACATACCCACACTTATAGGCAACATGTGCACATGGATACACACACACACACACAAGTATATATACACACATGCACATAAGTACACACACACACAAGCACACCCGTACACACATACACAAGTGTTCCATGGCAGGTACATACCCACACTTATAGGCAACATGTGCACATGGACACACACACACACACATAAGTATATATACACACATGCACATAAGTACACACACACACAAGCACACCCGTACACACATACACAAGTGTTCCATGGCAGGTACATACCCACACTTATAGGCAGCATGTGCACACGGACACACACACACACACATGCACACAAGTACACACACACACACACACACACACGCACACACATCACCTGCAGTCACACCCCCACTCACAGACACATACCTTGGCACCTCTCTCTCAGCTATGTCTTCCTCCTCAGTGCTCAAGAACCTGCTCTCCCTTGGCCTTGCCTTGTTTCAGTCTGCACAACTGAGGACAACCACACTGGTACCCAGCCAGCTCCCAGGGAAGATGGTGTGTGTGGTACCTGCTTCACAGCCAGGTTGATCAGATCGTAGCGATGGGAGCGGCGCAGTGGCAGGCAGAAGCTGTAGAGAGCGTGCAGCATGGCGAAGAAGAAGCTGAGCAGCCCAATCTGCTTGCGATGCTGCAGCCAGTGGTCCAGCCAGTCTGGGAAGCGCTGGTACTTGGTCCCCCTCCTCAGCTGAAGGGCGGCTGCCAGCACACCAGGCAGGTACACCAGGGACAGCAGCACGTAAGCCACACAGGGTAGTGTGGTGTTGACCACAGACAAGGGCATCTTGTAGAACTTGCTCTCGTTCTTCCGCATGAATGGCTGCAGGACGTCCCGGATGAAGTTGTAGGCGTAGAAGCACACAAAGAGCCCCAGCGCCAGGAGGGTGGGCACCTTCCAGGAAGGAAGGAGGCGCAGGGGTATGGCTTCTACCTCCCGGGATGAGGACAGGGACCCCATGTCCAGGGGTGTGAAACCCATGGTACGGGCCATCTCTGAGATGATGCGCTTGGCTTCCAGCTGGTCACTGCAGATGAGCACCTGTGGGAGAGAACGGGACAGTTGGCCAGAGGCAAGTATGGCATGGCCACGGTGACTATCCGTGTCAAGCTCCACGGTGAGTTGAAGAAACCGAGGCACAGACGGACACACAACTGGGAATATGAGATGGCTCTGATGCTCAAGCTAGGATGGTCCTGAGGCTCTGTGGCTTCCGCACCACTGGAAGAGACAAAGCTGTCCTTGTGGGTGTCCTGCTGGCTCGATGACATCACTGTCATGGTAGATGCTCAGTCCAACAGCCCCTGTTGCCTCTGGAACAGCTGGCTAACTGCTCAGTGGCCACAGCTCACACGTGCTACTTGCAGGTGTATCATCCTTCAGTGCAGAGGATGCTACCTCTTGGTTCCACGGAGACCCCAGCCTCCAGCCTTGCCTGTGTATCAGCTTGTAAGTCCACCACGCCTCCTGAATGCCATTGGAAGATACACTGGTGACTCTGGGGGCCCAAGGACCCTGTGGGCCATTGTTGACACAGCTGAGATCCATCTAGTCTCCAACAATACCTGAGCACCGAGTAGTGATCTCAACCTCCTACACGGCCTGCAGGTCAGTACTGAGTACTACACCCATCTTTCAGATGAGCAGACTAAGGTCTGAGAGCCTCGGGGTGTTTTTTGTTTTTTTTAACTTTGGTTCCTTTGCAGATTGTCAAATCAGCCTGGGTGTCCTCTCTGCCTCCCGAGCCTGACTCTAAGACCAGCTGAGGGCCTTCGACTTCCCCAGCAAGTCCTTTGCTCTGTCCCCTCGAGAACTCTGTCCTAGTCAGCTTCAACTGTCAACAATGGCCATTAAGTCACCTGAGAGCCTCAATTAAGGGACTGCCCAGATTAGATTGTCCTCTGGGCGTGTCTATGGGGGATTGTCTTAACTGCTAATTGATGCAGGAGGGCCTAGCCCACTGTGGGCAGCGCTGTTCCTGGGCAGGTGGTCCTGAGCTGTGTAAGAAAGCTGGAGACCCTCGAGCCTGAGTGAGCCAGCAAGCTGCAGTCATTCCTCCGTGGTTTCTGCTGTGCTTCCTTGGCTGAGCTCCCTGCACAGAGGCTGTGTGGCACAATGGACAGGCCTAGGTCCTTATCCTGACTTACTCCAGTGATGGACTGTGACCTGTAAGCTAAAATAAGCCGCTGCCCCCTACGCTGCTTTCAGACAGAGTGTTCTATCACAGTAACAGAAAGAAAATGAGGACACCATATAAAACACCCTGTAAAACCCTGTCCACCGTCCCTGTGTAGTCTCCACCCAAAAGTCCCATGGCACTGCCACATTCTAGGCCATGCACTGGGGGCTAGCCAGATACCTCTAGATTCTCCCAGAGACGGGCCCTGGATAGTTTCGTTGATGGACATTCTACCGCTTTCTTTTTTTTTTTTTTTTTACTTTTGGCTGTGTGTGGTGTTTGTGAGGGCGTACGTATGTGGGTGCATGTGAGTTTGTGTGTGTGTGTGTGTGTGTGTGTGTGTGTGTGTGTGTGTGTGCTTGTGCGCGTGTGCATGTGCATGCTGAGGGCAGAAGTGAAGTCAGTTGTCTTATTCTGTTTCCACGTTATTTTTGGAAATAGGTTCTCTCACTCAAGCTGCAGCTTGCCTTTTCTGGTTAGACTGCTTGGCTACCAAGCTCCAGGTATCCCCATTTCTGCCCCCCAGTGCTGGGATTAGAGCCACCACATACAGTTTTCATGTGGGTGCTAGAGATCGAAAGTCAGGTTCTAATGGTTGTATAGAACATGTTTGCCCACTGTGCCATGTCCCTGACCCTAAAATATCTCCTTCTTGACTCCCAAGTCACCAGCCATCATCTTTTTCCTCCTTGCTCTGAGGAAGGCCAGTTCCCACTTCAAAAAGAACATGGATCCCATGTCTGTATAAATAGGGTTCAAACCTCAACTTGCCAGCTCTGGGTTAAGATCATCAGTGTCTCCAAGCTTCAACATCCTGCTGTGTAAGAGATTTTTTATAGTGGTGTGATAGATACTGGCTGCCATTCCCCAGACCTACCTGCCGGTTCCCATCCCTTGGGCCAGCCTGCAGTGCCCATGCAGAGATGACATTGAAGGCCTTGACCACAGTGCAAGCTGGGAAGAGTGAGGCCAGGTACTCAGCATTGGACTGGTGGTGCCGAAGATGCTCCTTCTCTGTGGGGTTGCTTACATCCACTAAGATCTTGCCAGCCAACTTGTCACCAAGACTGCACAGCGAGGAATAGTGCTCCCGGAACATGGCTACAAAGATGACCTCTGGAGAGCTCACAGCCTCCTCCTGGAAGGTCACTTGGGCTAAGGAGGGGAAGAGGCTGGCTGTGCGTTTGGGGTTACGGCTCCCCACCACCACGCTGAAGCCGGAGCCCACCAGGCGTGTGGCCAGGGAGCGGGCAAAATCCCCACTGCCCAGGATGCCCACTTTGGGGGCCTCACTGGGGACCTCGGCCAGGCTGCCATCACTGTCCACCAGGCGGTGACTGATCAGCGGCTTGTCCATCTCCCCTGACATTGCGGTGGCTGAAAGAGAGAGAATGCAGAGACCCGGTCACCACTGGAGGCTTCCAGTGTATCTGAGCCCTCACCTCCTCACCTTGTGTCAAACATGGCTGGCTGGTCCTTCATTCAGTGGACATCACTGAGTTTACCACTTGAAAACACAGGGAACAAGATGAGGAAGAGCAGCCCCTGCCCGGATGACGTCACATATGCACAGGCTGAGGATGGGGGTGGAGTGGGGGAACTCCTAGCTGCTGAGGAAGCCTTGCAAGATGGCGCATCATGTAAAGACCTCTTCCGTGCAAGCCCAGTGGCTGGAGTTTGGATCCCCAGCACCCACATAAATGCTGAGTGGGCCCAGAACTCAGAAGGCAGAGAGAGGGGATCCCTGGAGCAAGCTGATTACTCAGACCGGTCATATTGGTGATCTTTGGGTTCGCCTTGAGACCCTGTCTCATTGAACAAGGCGGAGACCAACAGGCATGTGCAGACACGTGCACATATCCCACGTGGAGACACATGGGGGAAGTCAGGCAACCGTAAGGGGACAGGGGAAAGGAGGGAGTCGGGGTGAAGCCTTTCACCAGCTGAGAAGGAGGAATTTCAGCACAATGAATGGCCTCTGCAGTGACACAGGTTATACGCATTTTCTATAGAGAAGAGTGGTAAAACAGCAGTGGCCTGGGATGGGAGGTGGCTCCGTGGATAAAGCGCTTGCTGCACACACATGAGGGGCTGAGTTTGGATCTCCAGAATCCATGTACAAAAGCCAGGCAGACAGATGGAAACCACTGGCCTGCCAAGGTAACCCAGTGAGAGATTCTGTCTCAAAGACACCTGACATTGATCTCTGGCCTACACATACACACATGCACACACACACACACACACATGCATGCATGTACACACACACACACACATGCATGCATGCACACACACACATATACACACACGTGCACGCATGCGCGCGCGCGCACACACACACACACACAAAGAGATAATAGTGCTTCCTTACAATGATGCAGCAGTAAGTAGAATAGGGCTGGGCACACCTACACTCGCAGGTGTCATTAGTAAAAACTGAGCAAACACTGACTGTAGAAGCCTCTCTGCACCAATGCCAGGCACCCCTCAGGCCCTAGAGATTACAGAGTTGGGCCAAGGGGCAGTCAGGGGCAAGTGCTCTGCCGCTTGGCAACAGAGACCCTCTGTCCAGCCACCTGCCACCTGGGAGCACCGCTGCTGACCCTGCAAGGCTTCCAGACTAGGGAGTCCACATTTGCTACCATCTGTAGCCTGGATAAATGGAAGTATGTCTTCCATCTCTACTCTCAACTGCTGGGGCAGGAGAACAGGGGAGAGCAGAAGGCTGGGGAAGGCTTTATGCGAAAGCTTACAAAATTAGCACATAAAAATTGGCAAAGAAGAAAGCATGAAAACGCTTAGCTGTGGCACTAAAGCCGGCCACTAGCACAGGTGCAGGTGTTTGTGCACTGTCCTTTCAGTGTGTGTGTGTGTGTGTGTGTGTGTGTGTGTGTGTGTGTGTGTGTGTGTGATGTACATATGTGTACACATTTGTGTATGAGTCTGGATATAAGTGTGGACATCAGAGGACAGCCTTGCACGTCGGTCCTCACTGTCTACCATGTTTGAAACATGGCTTCTTTATTGTTTTTCCTTTGCATACACTATGTTAGCCCATGAGCTTCTGTCTTTGCTTGCTATCTCCTCATAGGAATGCTGGGATTACGGATGCTCACTACTGTATCCAGCTTTTTTTTTTTTTTTTGTAGGTTCTGAGGATTTGAACTCAGGTCCTCATGCCTGCACAGCAAATCCTTTTACCCACTAAGTCATATCCCCAGCGGTTGCCCTACAGTTCTTCATGGCCACACCCAAGGACAAAGGCCTGCCACTAGTGTGAAGGCCTTAGGGAGGGACAGAGCACGCGGCACCTCCTAGAGGTCTGAGAGGACCAGGAGTCGCTGCTGCCCGTGTGTTTGGTGGAGCTAAGAGTCTGAGTCATCTGGCCTGGCCACTAGCTGTGCCCCTGATGTGGGATCTATTTATAGGCTGAAGGCACAGAGGGAGAGGGCATCGAATTGCAGCTGGTGGGCCCAGGTCTGTAACCTACACTGCTCACCTCCCCGCCAAGCTACAGACAAAAGAGCACTGTGGCTGGCGTGAGTGGCCCTGTCCCCTCTGGGTCTCTGCCAAGGCTGCCTGTTCCCTCTCACTTCCCAGCAGAACCAAAGCATGGGCTGCAATTTTGGCTCTGATGTACAGCCAACCTGCCAGCTCCTGCCAGCTTCTGGGTAGGCAGGGGTGAGGATGTTCACACAGACAGTGGCCCTAGCCTTTTTTTCCTCATGGGCCGTGACAACTCTTCAGATTCTAAACGATCCAGAATCCCCTGGGAGCAGTTATCCTTCCAGATTATAACACCCAGAACCCAGGATTAACCGCCCCCCCCCCCCAGCGGTCAGGGATGCCCCAGCGTTTTCTTTGAGTGTGTGTCCCCACTCTAAGGAGGAAGCCCAGGGCTTTGCACACACTAAAGCTCAAATTCATTCTACCACAGAACTACATCCTCTGCCCACTTACTTTTCTTTTGAGCCTTCATGGGGCGGTTATGTGGGGTGCTGTGGTGTGGCGGGGTGTGCGGGTGTACACAGCTCCATAGTTCACATGAGGAGGTCAGAGAACAAGCTGGTCCTCACCTACCACCTTGTTTGAGATGGGGTCTCCTGTTGTGCGACTGTGCACAGCAGGCTGGGGGGCCTGCAAGTCCCAAGCAGCCTCCCATCTCTGCAACTCATCTTGCCATAGGAACCCTGGGATGACAGACACATATTATTGCATCTGGCTTTTATGTAGGTTCTGGGAATCTGAGCTCCGTTCTCCATTGCTTGCACTATAAGCTCTCTGCTCCTTGAATCATCTGCCCAGCTTTATTTTATTTTATTTTTATTTCAAGAAAAGGTCTCATAGTGGCACAAGTTGTCTTCAAACTCATTATGCAGCTGAGGATGACCTTTGACTCCTGATCCTCCTGTCTCTACTTTCTGAGTGGTGGGATTAGAGGTGTGCCATCACACCTAGTGTATGCAGTGATGGAGATTGGACCCAGAGCCTTATTCATGTTAGGCAAGCACAACTCTGCCAGATATCCACAGCCACACCCCAGCACCCCTATGTTTTATAGAAAATTTTATCCATCTTCTATAGTGGAAGTTTTGGCTTCTTTTAAAACTCAGTTATGTAAACATGTTTTTATTTAAATCCCAAGTGTGGAATAGGGGGGCTGCCTTAGTTATCCACAGCTGAGAACAGCCTCGTGTGACTCGGAGAGGGGCATGGTCTTTGCCAGCTGCAAATAGTTTAATTCTGAGGATTCAGATTCAAGAGAGAGTATAAATATCAGAGGAGAGAGAGAGAGAGAGAGAGAGAGAGAGAGAGAGAGAGAGAGAGAGAGAGAGAGAAGGGTGCCTGAAGAAACGCTTTGAGGGCAGGAGGAAGAAGGCTGCTGGTTCATTTGCTGTTTGCTGGTTAGCTGGACTGCTGGATACCCTGATGACTGAGGATGATATTGCCCTCTCCCCAAACCCAATGACCCTAACCAGCCATAAGTAGCTAAAGAGAACTCAGTCCCCTCTCCCCACTAACCTTCTTTCTTTCCTACCTAGTGTGGCAGTGGTTGGTGGAAGGGAGGCAGAGGTATAAGAAACCAAAGTAAAATAGAATAAAAAAGTAATGCCAGCAACCTTCAGCCTCCTCTCTATGGACAGGGCTTTGTTGAAGATGGTTGCCTCTGACAGTCCCTGCCTAGATCCAGGTCCTGGTAACCCATTGCACACAAGTCCCCCTGTGTCCACCAACATGCCAGTAAACCACTGACCCACAAGAATAGGAGAGGACCTTGGGAAAATGTCACCTCTGATAGGCTCTTTTTTTTCTATATTCATAGGGAAAGCCATGTTGCCATCCCAGAAATCGGAGGTTCACACACTGCGTGGAAATGGTTAGTGGAATGGCCACTGTGGAAGGAGGTCCTCATAAAGCTAAGCAGACAGTTTTCCACTGCTGTAGCCATGGTGCTCCCAGGATAAATGAAAACACACCCACACGAAAATACGTATTAACAATACTCATAAATAGCGAAAAGTATAAATAACTCAAATGCCTATCAACTGATTGTTGAATTAACAGGGTCCATCCCAGGAGTGGAATACTACTTAGCCTTAAAGAGGAGCTATATGCTAAACCTGCTCCAACATGGCTAACCCTTGCAAGTAGTATGCTTGCCAGCTGTAGCAGTGCGTGCCTATAATCCAAGCACTTGAAAGGCTTAAGCAGAAGAACTCTGAGTTCAAGGCCAGCCTGGGCTACTTGCTAAGACCTGTCTCAAACAAACAAATGAGAGTAGATGCTTAGGAGGCAGGCAGTGGGAAGGGCCACGTATCCTGTGACCCCATCAGTTTGACCCAACAAGAGTAAGCGGAGCTGGAAAGATGGCTCAGACGTTAAGAGCACTGTCTGCTCTTCCAAAGGTCATGAGTTCAATTCCCAGCAACCACATGGTGGCTCACAGCCATCTATAATGAAATCTGATGCCCTCTTCTGGCTTGCAGGCAGAATACTGTACACATAATAAATAAATACATCTTAAAAAAAAAAAAAGAGTAAGCAGGGCTGCAGAGAGAAGCGAATTGGTGGCTTCCGGCAGAGAGTAGAACCTCAGGGAAAATGGGAGTGAACTCACCAGCACAGGGTTTCTTTTTTGTAGTGACACAGATATTATGAAATTGCTTGTGGTGACAGCTGCACAACTGAATATATAGAAAAAATGGAACAGACGCAAATATGTCAGCATATGCAAAATATATGCTGGGGTGGTGGCTCAGTGCTTGAGAGCATGTACTGCTTTTGAAGAGCTGCAGGTTTGGTTCCTAGCAGGCACAGTGACTGGATTACAACCTATAACTTTAGCTCAAGGCGCATCTGACGCCTCTGACCTGTATAGGTGCCGCATTCATGCGCATGCACCCACACAGAGACACATAATTAAAAATAAGACAAAATTTTAAAAAGTTTTTATATGCTTGCTCAGCATATGTAGATAATCTGCGTTTAATCCCAAGTATCACACACACACACACACACACATTTTGTTTTTGTTTTTCAAGAGACTGAGTTCCCAGTGACTATTATTTCTCTGACTGACAGTAAGCATCCTTTGGGATTGAGCCTGGCCTCTGTGACTCATTTGACTCTTCAGCCCAGGGCTGTTTCTGTGTTTTCTACCTAGCTGAGCTCTCTAAGCCCTGTGACTTACAGCGAAGCCAAACTTATGCAACAGCCATCCTTAACTGTTGGAGAGGAGCCATGGCCCTGGGACTCAACCATGCCTTTGGCTCAATATCCTTGGTCTTGGCGGTCTCTGTGGCTGGCTTCCACCGCTGCTGAACCTATCATTCTGGGGTGGTGTGGATGGACCTGTGTGAGTGCTGAGGTCTGCCCTCCCACCCCCACACCGCTCCCAGCATTGTCTGGGGACAGGACAGATGTGCTCCAGGTGGGAGGGGCCAGCGCGATCCTCTGCTATCCACGAAAAGGCCTGGGTTTACATAAGGGCATGCGTGCAGCTGGGTAAGGCAGACAGCTGCAAATCTTTGATTGGAAGGTCACCTGATCTTCCAATGAGCTCAAGAGGGGCTATAGAAGGATTTCTGGTAGGTAGATAAAAGCCAACATTCCTCATGGACTTGTGATTGTTTGTCTTTCTTTCTTTTCCTCTTTCCTTTCTTTCTTTCTTTCTTTTTCTTTCTTTTTTCTTTTTTTTTGGTTTTTCAAGACAAGGTTTCTCTGTGTAGCCTTGGCTGTCCAGGCCACTCACAGAGATCCTCCTGCCTCCGACTCCCACAGGAACTTGTGAAACAGGTTCTTGTTCCCCCCAAATGAGACATTTCTCCTTGCCTCTGGCAGTATATTGCCATTGCTCTATACCTGTGGTTGCATATCAAAGCCATGCTGGTCCCTAGGCTCCCTCTCACAAGTCCCCATTATCTATTTCAAAGCTCCCACACTAGGCTCCTGGCCCTTCGGACCTCCTCCCTCCTCTAAACTCTGAGGCTCCCGCCAGCTTCTCCTCCTCCTCCTTATACCCACGTGAGTTTTCCACCCGCTTCTCTCTCACGGACAGGCCTGGCCATGTCCAGCCTGCTTCTTTCTCTGCTCTGGACTGTTCCAGATGCCTCTGGATATTATTATTTCACTTATTCACAGTAAGTGGGTAAAGCGCACACTACCAAACCTGACGACGTGAAGTCTATTCCTAGGACCCAGTGGTAGGGAGAGAATCAGCTCCTGCAAGTTCGCTCTGTCTAAGCCCAGCCTCTGTCCTACACAAGGGGCTGTGGTTCTTCATGGTGAAGGCTCAGCGCTCTCTGTGTCTCTGTGTCTGTCTGTCTGTCTGTCTGTCTCTCTCTCTCTGTCTCTCTCTCAGTCAGGATTTCATTGTATTATGCTGGCTGGCCTGGATTAAAGGTATGTGCCACAACACCCAGCTTTGAGATTCTTTTTTTGTTTTATTTTTCGAGGCAAGGTTTCTCTGTGTAGCCCTGGCTGTCCTGGACTCACTCTGTAGACCAGGCTGGCCTCAAACTCCCAGAGATCCACCTGCCTCTGCCTCCTGAGTGCTGGGATTAAAGGCGTGCGCCACCACACCCAGCTGCCTTTGGAATTCTTAATTCTCTTTTTCATTTTACTCCTCTCTCTAGGATTTTAAAAAGAAATAAGCAAGCAAGCAACAACAACAACAAAATCCTCCATTTTGTCTGTAGTAAAGCAGAAATAGACTTCCAAATCAATACAGCACATTTTCTAAAAATGTGCTTTGAGATAATGGCCTGAAGGCACACATGCATTTAACCCTAAGCCGGTTTAATGGGGTGAGGACTAGGGTGGGGGTGTGGCTGAGTCCGCAGAGTGCTTGCCCAGCACGCAAGAAGGCCTGGGTTTGACCTCTCCCTGCCCCCACCCCTCCATGCAATAAACTGGAAGTGGCAGTGCATGCCTATAACCCCAGAGGCAAGAGGATTGGAACTGTGACGTCACCCTCACCTCCATAGTGAGTTTGAGGCCAGCCTGGGTTACATGAGGAGACCCTGTCTAAAAGAAAACAAACACAGAGACAGCCAAAGGAAGCAAAGGCTGCACCTGAGACTCTCAGATGAGGAGGGAAGTGGAGCCTGGGGAGGCAGCACAGCAAGAAGATGGGCACGGCGCCAGTAAGTTTAGGAGGGGAGCCTTGGGGCACCTGCCAGTGACAGTTCTGAAGCCATGGCATCCCCAGGCCACCCTTCCCTGCCAGGATCCCCAGCTCCCAGATCAAACCCACAGCAACCTCTGTTCAGCTATGGAGTCCTCCCCAATTCCTGCCTGCTCCTCCCCAGGCTCCAAACTCCTCCAGTTTGGTTTGGAGTCCCCAGCACTCAGTGCCATTCCTGGCACGTGAACTTCAGCTAAGTCACACTGGCATCTCTGAAGGTCCAGGGGTCACACTTTGAATGCTACTGCGGTAGCTACTCTATAAGGAACTGGGGAAAGGGCTGCGGAGTAGTCAGGAGAGAGCATTTGCCTAGGTCTTGGTTACTTTCCTGCCAGGGAGGGAAGGTGGCCTTACAGCCCCACAGCATGGTTCCCCAGGGGAGGGGAGGGCAGCCTTACAGCCCCACAGCATGGTTCCCCAGGGGAGGGGAGGCCAGCCTTACAGCCCCACAGCACATTCCATCCCTGACAGAAGTCACTAGAAGCACAAAGCAGAAACCTGGAGGCAGGAACTAAAGCATAGGCGGTCCTCCTCACGGCTTGCTCAGCCTGCTTTCTTATAGCACCCAGGACCACCAGCCCATGGGTGACACTGCCCCCAGTGGAGTGGGCCTTAGCGTATCAGTCAAAAAAATGCCCCACAGACTTGCCCACAGGCCAACTTGATGGGGTCATTTTCTCCATTGAGGCTTCCTCTTCAAAATGACTCTAGCTTGGGTCAAGCTGACTTAAAACTAGCGAGCACACCCAGCATGCATGACACCTTAGGTATGATCACTACTGCCACATAAGCAAGGTAATCTCAGCACTCTGAAGGTGAAGGCAGAAGTTCAAGGTCATCCTCAGCTTCTTGGCTACCTGGTCATTCTCCCAGGCATGTGCATCTTCAGAGAACCTGACGTCATTATCATTTCTCTTGTACTGTGGTTTTGGACATCTACCTGTGACCCACTTAATGGGATTTCTTAGAGGAAGAAATACTATAAAATGGATAACTGGTTTGACATGACTTGGGGAGGAAAACTCACCTTACCATGAATATGCTAATACCTCATAAATATTCACAAATTTCTTTAAAATCCCCAACAAGAACCTACTGAGCTGCTCCCTGCCTTGGGGCAGCCCACTCAAATCTCTCTTTGGACTGTTTGTTTTGCTTAGTGTTACCCAATAACCTTCTACTCAAATCGTCTCTTGATTGAATTCTTTGCTTTGAGAAGAAGCCCCAGATCTAGCCAACGGACAGGACATTCTCCACAGTTGAGTGGAGACTGGGGACTGACTTTCACATAAACTCTGGTGCCTCATATTTGAGCACATCCCCTGGATGGGGAGACCTGGTGACACTCAGAGGAAGGATAGCAGGCTACCAAGAAGAGACTTGATACCCTATGAGCATATACAGGGGGAGGAAGTCCCCCTCAGTCACAGTCATAGGGGAGGGGAGTAAGGGGAAAATGGGAGGGAGGAATGGGAGGATACAAGGGATGGGATAACCATTGAGACGTAATATGAATGAATTAATAAAATAAAAATTTAAAAAAAGAGTAGAACCAACACTGTCAACTCTTGACAGAGTCTAGAGTTACTTAGGAGACAAGCCTCTGGGTACAGTACGTGTAGGAGTTTCTAGCTGACACTGAGGTGGGAAGACCCACCGTAAATACGAAGGGTGCCACCCCATGGGCCTGGAATAAATGAGAAGAAAATGGCGTATGCCCCAGCATTCATCGCTCTCAGCTGCCATGGTTCTCCACCATGATGGCCTGTACCCTCAAACTGTGATCCCAAAGAAACCTTCCTTCCTGAAGTTGCCTTTGTCAGGTGCTTGTCAGAGCAGTGAGCAAAGTCACTAATACACCGTTCATAACAAGTGTGAGGAGAGGAGGACGGGGCATGTGGTGGCATCTCAGCCGAAGAAACAAGCCTGATAGTGTCCACTTCTGCCACAGGTAGGTCACCAGGCCCAAGCAGGCTGAGGGAAGGGTGTGGCACGGGAAAGTCACAAAGACCAGAGGGCTAGGATGTTAACACATCCTGGCTGGAAGGAAGCTCGCGAAGGACTGAGCAATATGGCTGAAGAGCCCAGATAGCCACCTCCCGCCCATTCAATTTCACTTCTTCAATTCATGAGTGAAAGTCAGAGCTGCTACTCATCAGGACACTCAATTCAACCCCTCACCATTAGACTCTGTGTGATGGTCCCCACCTTGTCACCAGCAGTAAAGGCAGAGGTCACTAAACTTCTGGGGATGGACCAGCCCCTGCATCTTCATCCTCCCACACATCATCATTTATACACAGTAACTCATGTGCAGAGCACCTGCTGTGGTTGGGCAGTGTGCAGCAACACTCGGTCCTGCTGAGGAGTCCCCTCAGCTCTGCCTCGAAACCCCACTGTTTCCTCAGGGGAAACAGGAGATGAGATCCACACAAGGGTTTAGAAGACGGGCTGGCCCTTCCACGCAGCTGGAAGCCAAAGACAGTCTTAGTTTCTTTTCCTGTTGCTGTGATAAAATTCCCTGACCAAAGTCACAGTCATAGGGGAGAGGAGTAGGGGGAAAGCGGGAGGAAGGGAGGGAGGAATGGGAGGATACAAGGGATGGGATAACAATTGAGATGTAATGTGAATAAATTAACAAAATATAAAAAAACAAAACCAAAAAAACCATAAATAAAAAAACATGCTTTTGTTTTTGTTTTTTTTTAAAAAGGAAGAAAGGGTTTATTATGGCTCGTCGCTCAAGGGTACATCCCACCATGACGTGGAAGAGGTGGTGGCAGCAATAGAGGGTGGTGGTCACGTGGCGTCCACTGGCAATAGAGGATGGTGGTCACGTGGCGTCCACTGGCCGGAGAGAGACGAAGGCTGGTGCCGAGCTCACTTTCTCCCTGTTAGGACTGTGCCTTCCCACCTCAGTTAACAGAACCCAGCTCCCTCAAAGGCAGCTAACATCATACAAGCCCTCAGGGGTGTGGTCCAGAGTTGCCGTGCCTTCTAGCTGACTCCAGCAAGCTCGTGGTCCATACAAACCATCACACTTCAATGAGAGCCAGGGAGGGCCAGCTTAGCTGTGTCCAGAGAGCTCCAGGAGGGGCCATGGGTCAGCCAGCTCCAGGACAGTTGTGTAATCTAGATGGGCTGGACGCCATGGAGAAAGAGCCCCTGAGCCTGAAGCTTCAGTGTCTGAGCTGAGCTGGAGAAGGGAGCTGCAAAGCCTGGAGCCCACAGCATCCTGCATCCTGAAGACTGTGGCTGCCCCTCCCCTCGCCACGGGGAGGGCTTTGCAAAATCCCAAAAAGAAAAGGTTTGGCCCAGCTATGCTCCTGGGCTGAGAAGTGTAAGGGTACGGAAAAGGCAGAGGTAGCCAAGACACACAAAGACAGCTCTAGGCCTTCCTCCTGGGACTCAGGCTTGATCACTTCACTTCCTCCTGTTCCCTCTAGTTGTGAGATCCTTTTCCAGAAAGCCTTTAGGGGAACTTCCTCTGCCCTGAACAGCCACTTCTTCTGGACGCCACCAGCTGTTCTGGGAAGACCAGATCATAAGGCCGCTCCCCAACCCCTGCCATGGGCTAGAGCAGGCTCTTTCACAGGGCTCAAGAGACTAACCTCAGGAGTGGCTCTTGGTTTCCTCCTGGGCCAGGCCAGAGAGGAACCTGGGCTCCGTCACTGGCCTATCTTGTTATGGTCCACTTCACCTACTGGCTCACTAGTCTGTCCCTGCACAAGGTATAGGCTGCTTCTTAGATGCGTCACCATCACTTAGCCCAGAGCCTGGCGTCTAGTGGGTGCTCAATTAATACTTGTTTGAATAATGTACCTACTGCCAAGGGCAGGGTATGCGTGTGGGTCTTAGCTGTTCTCCCATACCTTAACCTGGGTCCTGCATCCCAGGGGTGATGAAGTAGTGAAAATCTTAGTCTCTCTTCCCCTCCCCTCCCCGCCCCCCCCCCCTCCTCTCCCTCAGGGATCATGTTTGGTTTTCTGAATTAATCTATTTTTGCCTGCAAATCTTCTGCCCTCCAACTGACAAAACTTAAGGTTGGTTCTAGTTTGCTTTCCCTTGCTATAAGGCTCCTGGCTTGGCCAGGCTTGGTGACACACACCTTTAATCTCAGCAGTCAGGAAGCAGAAGCAGACAGATCTTTTTTGAGTGCAAGGCCAGCCTGGTCTACACAATGAGGTCCAGAACAGCCAAGGCTACATAGACCCTGTTTCAACAAGCAAACAAATAAACAAACACAAGCCACACAAAGGGGTTGTGGGGAGAGACACTGACTAAAAGCATCTTGGGCAGGGAAGGGTTTCTTTGGGTAATACTTCCGGGTCACAACCCACGGCTCCAGGAAGTCACTCAGGATAGAAGATGGAAAATCTCAGCATGCGTTGGCTCAAACCCTGACTTACTCACTGGCTCCTGCTCAACTAGCCTTTAATATTTTTAAATATTTACTTTATGAGTGTTTTGCCTGCATGTGTATGTTTCTACCACATGAGTGGAGGAACTACAGAGGCCAGAAGAGGCTGTTGGAACCCTAGGACCTGGAGTTACAGGAAGTTATGAACAGCCATGTTGGAGCCAGGAATCAAACCCAGGTCCTCTGCAAGAGGAGCCGGGGCTCTTAACCACTGAACCATCTCTCCAGTCCCCTCAGCCAGCTTTTTCATACATCCCAGGCTCACCAGCCTAGGGACGACGCCACCACCACAGTGGCCTGGAGAATTAATACACCCTTGGTACCTCAAGAACAGTAAAGGTGCTGGCCTTGCCGGCTGAAAGCAGATTGCTTCTAGCCGTCCTTCTGACCAAGTGCTTGGGGGGAAGGTACCAGAAGGTGTGTTAATCTGCTCAAGAAAGGTAACCACATATGTTTTCCCTAAGGAAGGCAGCAGCAACCAGGGTTACTACTTAAGTTTTCTCTCGTCAGCCATCATTCTCCACAATCCATCTGTCTTCTACACACGCTAAATAGCAGAGTTGAAGGGAAGTGCGGTGGGCACCGCTACCCCTGACTCTTTCAAGCCCTTCATGGTAGGTAGCACTGATTTACGTAATCTTTCTAAGGATATCTGTACATCACTGTTTTCCAATGTCCAGTTGAACAGCAGCGTCCGCCAGCTGTAAGTCCGGCCCGAGGGAAAGAGCAATAGCAAAGCTGTTCAGATGGGCTGGTGGCCCTCTCTTCACTCTGTGTCTTCCAGCACTAGGGAAGGGCATGTGTTCTGGGCTCTCCCATTGTGGAGGACTAGGACCAAGGCAGTAGGTCCACTCTAGCATTCCACCTTCCCTAAGCTGGTAAAGGACATCAGGCATGTACAGCTCACTCTCGGTAGGCCTTTTTTTTTTTTTTTTTTTTTTTTTGATAAATACTTCGGCCAACATATCAAATGAGCTTCCCCCCCGCCCCCCGAGACAGTAGTCTATGTAGTTCCATCTAGCCTGCAATTTGGAGGTCCACTGCCTCCACCTCCAGAGCACTGGGACTAAAGAAAGGTGTGAGCAGCCATGCTCAGAACTTCCTCAAACTGTTTGAAGGTCCATTTTAAACCTACAGTCTCTGCTCAGTGACCTTGTATCCATATCAGTAAGCTCTGGCTGGTCCAGAGTTTTCATCCTTCCACTGTTGTCCCACACCCTTAGAATCTATCCCCATACATGCTCCCCAGACTTCTGCTTGCACAAATTAACAAACTCATTAGGGTCTTTACTGGCGTGGCACACCTCTTTATGAACCACACTTTGTTTCAACTCCAGGAGCCTGTTTAAGCACTGAGTCCCATCACATGCCTAGAGTACAAATGAGAGAAAGATTTGACAGAATAGGAAATGTTTAACTCTCACTAAACAGAGAGAAGGGGGGCAACTTAGGAAAGGAGAGAGAAAGAGAGAGAGAGAGAGAGAGAGACAGAGAGAGAGAGAGAGAGAGAGAGAGAGAGAGAGAGAGAGAGAGAGAGAAGACAGTTTTACTGGGAGAGATTTACAAAGAAAGGCTGTAGTAAGGACAGGCTAAAGGCAGGTGAAGCCAGAGAGCCAGAGAATGAGGAGCCAGGAGCCAGAAGATTAGAACAGATTGCTAGAAATAGTTTTTTGTTTGTTTATTTGTTTGTTTGTTTTTCGAGACAGGGTTTCTCTGTGCAGCCTTGGCAGTCCTGGACTCACTTTGTAGACCAGGCTGGCCTCAAACTCACAGTGATCCGCCTGCCTCTGCCTCCCGAGTGCTGGGATTAAAGGTGTGCGCCACAACGCCCATCATTAAATGAGCAGGGAATTGAACCCTGGACCTTTTGTTTCACAGACTGAAACCTTGCCAGTTGAGCTGCTACATCACTCTGCTAGAAGTTGTTTGAGACCAGGCAGAACAATTCAGTCAGAAGCTGAGAGAAACCAGATTGAATCAGTTAGCTTGGAGAGGGGTTTGAACCAGAACAACTGAGTTGAGCCAGCCAGCCAGAGTTCAGAAAGAACCAGAAAAGGTGAACTTGTTCAGCACTAAATCTTTTTTTTTTTTTTTTCGAGACAGGGTTTCTCTGTGTAGCCTTGGCCATCCTGGACTCACTTTTGTAGACCAGGCTGGCCTCGAACTCACAGTGATCTGCCTGCCTCTGCCTCCCGAGTGCTGGGATTAAAGGCGTGCGCCACCACGCCTGGCCTCAGCACTAAATCTTAGAAGCCAAAAACATTCTAGACCTAGGTTAGCAGATAGAGACAGTGAGCCTCTGAGATGACAATTACATCAGCAAATAAAAGTCACTTTTACAGGCAACACATGCTCTAGTGTGGGAAGACTACTTCTACAGATGAAGAAATCTGAAGATTCAATGCCCTCAGTCTCCTTAAGGACCCCCCCCCCCCAAACACATCTCCATTCTGAGCCACAAGATCCCAATTTTTGTCTTGTTTTGGTTTTTCAAGACAGAGTTTTTCTGTGTAGCTTTGGTTGTCTTGGATTCACTTTGTAGACCAGGCTGCCCTCGAACTCACAAAGGTCTGCCTGCCTCTGCCTTCCTGAGTGGTGGGATTACAGGCATTTGCCATGGTGTACCACTTAAGATCCCAATTTTTTTTTTTTTTTTTTTACTAATCAGTGTCCTCACCTTAACTGCTGACATTCTTCAGGACTGAGACTCAAATGGGGCCTGGGGTTTGACTTTTGGCAGCTTGAGTTCCATCTGCTGGAGAGGAGATTTCTTCCAGAACACACCTAGAGCGCCTTAGCCTGTTTAAGTGCATCTGGAGCTGATTAATTTTATCACCGAGGTCATTCTTTTCTTTTCTCATTTTATCCAGAGATTCTGGAAGTCACCAGCCAGCACCATTATTGTCCTTGTTTTTCCATAAATAGACAAACATTTTATGCACAGAGTCACTAAACTACTTGCTCCTCACAAGAGATGACTCGGGATAACTTGTAGATGGATTTGCAGGATATGGTCTAGGTGATCCAACAAGCGCCTGTCGTGCGCTAGAGAGGCCAGGAATCCAGGGCTGGCTCAGCCTATCGGCTGCGTATCCCAACAGTCCCAAACTTCCCTAAAGGTTGGAGACTCTTGTAGAGCCACAGGGCTTTAGTCTATGATGAAAACTCAAAGAAGCTGGTTCTAGCATCAGCGGCGATGCTACCGCAGCAAGATAAAGGAATTTGCCAGCAAGACCGAGGGCAACAGGCAAAAAGCAAGTGTCTCCTTCCCCAAGTCCTTTTATCTAGGCTGCCACCAGAAGGTGTCACCTACATTTAGGGTAGGTTTTCCTGAGTCAAATGATCTGATCAAGAGAGCCTCTCAGTCCAGCATGGCGACACACGCACACACATACACCTTTAATCCCAGCATTTAGGAGACATAGGTAGGCGGATCACTGTGAGATTGAAGACAGCGCCTGGTCTACAAAGAGAGTTCTCTGCTAATCAGGGCTACTAATGAGAGCCTGTCTCAAAAAGCAAACAAATAAAACCAGCCCAAACCAAAATAAAGTCTCTCTCTCTCTCTCTCTCTCTCTCTCTCTCTCACACACACACACACACACACACACACACACACACACACACATGAATATACATGCTTTTTTTTTTAAAGAGGAAGAAGAGAAGCCTCCCAGTTCCTTTTCCCTCTGGTCCCCTGGGATGGAACAAGTATAGCTTCCCTTAGAGTGGTGGGGAGCTCCAAACTCTCCTGTCATTCCTTCCCACATATTTCTGGCAATGTTACACTTAGCGCCCTTTGGTAAGAATGCTTCACACCCCTCGAGCAGGTGGAGGGAGCGATGTCTATAAAGTTTAACTGGGCTGGGGAGATGGCTGAGGGGTAAAGAGCAGGCCATGAAAACACGAGGACCCATATAAATGCCAGACAGGAGTGGCAGCCTGCCTGTAATTCCAGAGACACAGACGGGGGAATCCCGGGATAGGACTAGCAGAACTGGGAGGCAACTGGTTCAAACCACAGACTCTGCTTCAATAGATATAGTGGAGAGTGATTGAGAAAGACATCTGACCTCCACGTGAGAATGTACATATGCGAGCTCACATGTGTGAACATACAGACACATACAAATTACACACACAAGTCTTGCTCATTTTATCGACCTGAAGACATGGGTGTTCCTTGCCTTACGGTGGCGTGGCAGCCAACAAATCACTGTAAACTGATTATAGGGTATGTTTAAAATGCCTGGGAAAAGCTCCAGGTTCAAAATGCGAAGAAACGGTTTCTACTGAGTGCTGTTGTTTTTTGTACCTCCTTAAAGTTGAAAGATCCTATGTCAAGCCGTCATTAAGCTGGGGGATTGCCTACACAGCTGGAGTGAAAATTACACCCTTGCTACACAAAAGGTAGCCATTCCCAGGGACAGCTCCTTCTCTTCCTCTCTGCCACATGACTTCTCTGAGTAGCAATCTTAGGTTTCCTCGGGGCACGCGGCTACTGAGGGAGGCAGCCAGCACACCCCGGCACTCTGTAAGTGCCTTGATACCATACAGCCCAAATCCCCAGGGTCAGATGAGAAGAGACTACAAGAGGAGGCCAGGTTACACCTGCGGCAGTCATGACCTTGGGTGTACGTTGTGATAGTACCTACGGAAGGAAGACGGGCAGCCATCACTTTGCGCGTCACCCACCAAGGCTCAGACAGGTAACAGGACTTCCTCCTGGACCCAGAGCTGGCTCTACCTGCAACCAGTTCTCTTCTCCAACTGACTTCTTGAGAGTGGTGAGGGCGGTGGCTCGGTATGTGGGTGTCACAGATGTCACCCGGCCAGCACCAGGTTCTAGATTTGTGTCTGTTTTCTTCCTGTGTCCTTTTATCTTCTCTCTGAGTGGCTGGGGACAACTTCCCAGTCACTCCTCTCGCTGTCCCTGTAAAGTGAGGCAGTCCTCCATCCTAGGTCCTGAACCCGGGTTTGCTCGGCTCTGGGTTCAACCCCAGAACCATAGAAACCATACGAATGGTGCAGTGGTGTATGCTTGCCATATTTGGGAGGTGGAGGCAGGGGTCTGAGAAGTTTGAAACTACCCTTGATTATATGACAAGGTTGAGACCAGCCTGGGCTACAGGCCCTTGCTCCTTCCTAGGTCTCGAGACTTCAGGCTCTTTCTCTGCCAAACCTCTACTTCTGCCTCCCAAGGCAACAGAAGAGAAGAGGCCACCAGGCTCAAAGAAGCATGTAAAAGCTGGTGGCATCTCTGGGGGCGCAGGCCGATTGGTAGAGAGCTCACATAGCATACACAAAACTCTGGGTTCAGTCCCCGGAAGCATACAAAGGGTGTGGTGGTGTGTGCTTGCCGTTCTCATGTTTTGGGGGGAAAGGTGGGGAGATGAGACGTCCAAAATCATCCTGATGGTTACAGGACAAGGTTGAGTCCAGCCTGGGCTACAGGAGGCTCTGCTCCAAACAAAACAGAACATCTAACGACAGACAAACATGTTTCTTCTGAACACTTCTGCTTTCTCCGTGGGCATTTCTCCTATCTGATGGACTTTGACAAACATTTTGTTGTTGCATTTCTTGTAATACTACCTGGAATTGTTATTTAGACATCACAAAAAAAAAAACCATTTTTTTTAAAAGGAAGGCAGTTTTGTTCCTGCCGAAGAGAAAACAAAGCCCATGCATATGATCCAGCACACACGCACACACACACATGTACACATGCATGCACATGCTCACACATTTATATATACACAAGCACACACTCATACACACATCCACACACAGGAGCCCGCGAGTTTGCTCCGACAGAACACAGAATTTTCTCCCCACATCACTTTGCAAAATAAAAGTGCATGAATAATTGATAGGGCTTTTACAAACATCTAGCTTTTCAAATCCTTCTAGAAAAATCCAGTTCGATTACTTTCAGCCAGCAGTTCTGTGTAAAATTTATAATTCCCAACAGGCTCACATCCCTCAGAAATACATCATGAACATTAAATTTTTCTTTTTTTTTTAAAGCAACACACACTAAACCCCACAAAGCTGCTGCTTTCTCTCTGTGTGGAAACTGGAGCCCTACACTCTGACAGGCTCCTGTATTCGCTGCCTGAGCGCCCTCCCTGGGAAGGGGGGGACCCTGAGATGTGCATAGCGGACAATCTCCCACTTTATTTTGTCAAGACCCCATTCTACTGTGCTTTTTGCTGCCAACCTGAGGCTGTGCAATCCCTCAGGGAAGGCTGCTCTCTCTGGAATCTGGTAAATCTGCAGACCAGAACAGCACTTTCAAGTAGACTAGCGGATGGTGCACTAGTTAGTTAGCGAACGAGTAGCTGCCTTGGAGCCCTGGTCAGACTTACCGGCAACAGGCGGCTGTGACATCTGCCCTTCAGCTGAGGTCTGAAGTTTTAGAGTCCCTAGGCGAGCCCACTGCACGCCACCTCTTCTGACTAAAGTGTCCACCTTTGGCAGCCTGTTGTGGTTTCTCAGAAGTGGGGAGGCCACGGGCCTTCTAGGGCGTGGGTAACTGGGACACCTCCCCTCCCTCTCAGCTTGCCCGCCTACAGCTGGCCACAGGGACTGGCCCGGGAGGTGACTGATGCTTAGTGAGAAAGTGCTGGAGAGAGCAATTTTGCAGGAGACTTCCTGTTTGGGGAGGAAACCTCACTGCAGTAATTAGTGGCTCAGACTCCAGTGCCTTTGGTACAGGAATTGAGACAGGATGGCAAGCCGAAGCCAGGATGCATAAAACGAATAAATGTCATCCAACATAAAGGAGAGGGCGGGCAGAGACACCGAGACCCTTCCAGGTCCAAAGCAAGCATAATGGTTACAGAAAGGAGCAACTGATCAATTTCTCAGAGGGTAATCCATTGCAGTCACCATGGCTGCCACCATCGGCTTTGAGATAAGTCTCTCAACATCTTGTGCTGATAGAGGAGACATCTCTGATACTGCATGCCAGGCAGTGCCCATAGCAGAAAGATGATGATGGACAGACAGCTCTATAGGCAGAAGACCATTTTATGGGAAACGGTAGATAAAGGCACCCACCCTCCTGCCTGCTGCTGGTAGCTTACCGCTGAGTTCCAAGCCTGCAAGGGCAGCAGAGTTCACAAAACTTGTATATGGTGGAAGGGAACCGTGCTAGCTGGGCTTGTGCACAGGCATATCCGACTATCTTCGACCTGTCAGAACTGGTGATCTTGAAGCCTAGTGAAGTCTGTTGATAAAAGCACACATTCCCCACCTGTGGCGAATAACTACAGCCAGGGCCATACTCCTGACTGGCGGTCAGCTATGCTATGCCTGTCCCTAGTGGTTAAGCCTCCCGGTGGGCAGGGCTAGTCTCTGGATCTCAGCACAGGCCAATACAGAGACTGGTTCTGTATTCTCTTCCTTCCATGCCCTGACCCGTGGTGACTGCCCTGCACTTGGCCTGTTACTTGCACCGGAGCTTTAACATGCTCCTGACCCATCCAAATCCTTGGAGATCCAACCATGCTGTTGGATACTTAAGGCACCTGTCAGCTCCTGGAGCCTTAAGCAACATTTGCCCACTCGGAATTAACAAGTCAGGCTGGGTCAGCAGCTGGCAGCTGTACGCAGGCAGCTCCCCTGAATATGAACTTGAGTTCAACCACATGTGAACAGTGTGACCTTGGCAGGTTTCTTTCCCACACTGAGGGTCTCGTGTAGACCAGGTTGGCCTTAGACTCCCTGTGTTGTAGAGTGGCCTTGAACTCTTAACCCTCCACCTTCTACCTCCCATGTGCTAGGATTACAGGGATACTCCTCATGTGCAGTGTATGTGGGTCTTTGGCTGGAGCCCAGGGCTTCATACATGCTAAGCAAGCACTCTGCCAGCTGAGTCACATCCCCATGGTTCCTTCTATGCTTTGATCATTAAAAGAAAGCAATGACTATGAGAATCCTTAAAGGCACAAGTTATTCAGGTACTATTGTTTGTCTGTGTCTGCCTAGTGTCTGGATCTGCGGTCTATTGCTGGGGGCACCGCATTGTCCCTGGACAGTATCAGCTGAGGACAGAAACCCAAGAATCTCCCACAGTCCCTTCCTCTGAGCTGTGTTCTCTTGAGGCTGGAAGATGTCTGTGGGACCAGTGGGACTCAAGGAGAGCCTCCCTCATCACCAGTGGGCCCCCAGAATCACCCGGAGAGATGGGGAGCAGGATTTGGGGGCAGAATTCCTGACTCAGTACAGATACTGTGTCTCAGTCAAGGTTGCTGGGTGAGCGCCAGGTCCCCTTGGAGTGGCTGCTCTGAGTGGAAGGGACACTTCCCTGGGAGGAGGTGGATGCGGGGAGGGGAACACCTGCTGGGTGGAGCAGAAAGGAGCTAACAAACTCTTTCAGGTTCCTGAGGGTTCTACCTGCTCCCATGGGGCTTTGCTCGTGGAGACCCTGAAAACAGAGAGGTGCATTGTGGTCTCCACCTCCAGCCATGGAGCTGGCTTTCCAGAATGCCACCCCCAGCTCAATCAAGATCCCTGAAAACTAGGCTCCTTCCCTTCCAGATCTGGCCAGTCTGAGGCCATCTCTCCAAGGACCAGCCAGAGGACAGTGACAGTCTTGGTGGGGGGCGGTATTGAATTGCTGAGCACAACCACTGCTTTCCAGTATGCCTCTGACCCTTGCACAGGCATGGTTGCTCACCCAAATAACCTAACATAGGCTCCTTGTCATAGCTTAGACTGTCTGGGTCAACTCCACCAGGAGGGCCCGGATCACAGCCACCTAGAACAAGTTTGCTCTCAGAGATACTCAGCTTCACTGTTGGGGTCCTGCCACCTCCTGAAGCCTACCAGGAATAATGACAGACCTCGTCCCCAACAGCCAGACAGCCACTGCACACATATCGGGTGCCTAGGGTATGCGGGAGGGGGAGCCACTGTTCAGAGCCTCCTCCCCAGCCCCAGGAGGGCCTTGCCGCCTTCACACGACCTTGGACAGCCCACTCCACCCTTTGCTGAACTTCTTATTTCTATACATTTGTGCCTTGGGCTAGTGTGATGCTCTTGGGGCTGTCTTCTTGTTTGTACAGATTAATCTCCTAAACTGGTAGCCGAAGAGGCCCCAAAAGAAGCAATTGGAGCCTGGGAGCAGCTCAGCCCAAGAGCACTTGACCAGCATGTTCTAGCCCTGTGTTCAGTTCCCAGCATGGAAGTATTGTCTAAACACTAGGCTGTTGGCATGGAGTGGACGGCAGACCTGACTATGGAACGGTGATGTTCACAGTTGCTCCTATGGGTGACCAAGGTGATAGGTAAGGACATGTTGTTTGGGGAGGGGGAGCTCTCCAGGTACAATGCTTTTACACTGCAGGAGTACCTGGACAGTGGTCTACCCAAACAGTACCCTGGAGAGCTAGGAGAGAGGCCTTTTCTTTACCTGTACTTAGAAATACAGAGGGGACCATGAGTGTGGGAGTGTAACATATGGGAGTCTGATCCCTGTTGTCTGAGTGCACAGCACCAAGTTAGTACTCTGCAAATGTTAACTGAATGAATCATGGATGGAGCAGCATTTGGACAGGCATTCTCTGGGGTTGTAAGAAGAGGTTGGAGGCCGGGCGTGGTGGCCTGTAATCCCAACACTCAAGAAGGTAGAGGCAGGTGGGTCTCTGTGAGTTCGGGGCCAGCCTGGTCTACAAAGCGAGTCCAGGCTAGTCTGCCCTTGGAAAAGGCTCATGGTTGGGAGGATAAGACCATTGCTTGGTTCAGGCTCCGGTAACTGCTTAGGAACAAGGACTGGCATCTCAGGCGGGATCTCGTGGTAGGGCAAGGACGGGAAGGGAGCTGAGCTGCAGTACACCCTGAGAGGCTGAGTGGGACAGAGAGTAGGCCCAGCTTGAGGGGAGCCAACCAGGAAGAGCTGATTTCCTGACTGGCTTCTTGCACGTCATACGGGGAGCCCACCCCCTAATAGCCTTCACAACCTCACAGATTAGGATGGGGTTTCATGGGTGGGGCAGGAGCAGGGAACAGGCACATGGGTTGAGAAGACAGCTCGGCAGGTAAGACGCTTTCTGCACAAGCCCAGTGACCTGACGACTATGTAAAGGCAGAAGGGGAGAACCGCAAGGTCTCCCACGATGTCATCTGACCTCCACAGGTGTGCCATGACACGCACAGGTCTTCACAGATTAGGAAACAGAGGCACACATCTGTTTCTTCCCAAAGGAGGAAAGAAGCCAATGTGGGCTCTAAGGGACAAATCCTCCATTTAAATCCAGGGGCTCCATTCCTGGTACAGGTGCTAGGGAGAGATTTCATAGAGTACTTAAGGTACTCAGCCCCTGCCTACCCAACCCAGCAAGTCCTGACCACTCTGCAGGGTAGGGAAGGCAGCAAGAGGCAGATCTTGTTTCAATTGGAAGGCAGAGAACCCAAGTCCCAGAAGGCCTTCCACCCTTGCCCCAGCCTATTAAGGTTTCAGTTTGCAGACAGCAGGAAGCACAGACCGGATGGACGCAGGTGCCCAGACTCTCAGGAAGGGTTCTGGGGCCAGCCCTGTCATAGAGAAGGGGGATCCCAGGGTCCACTCTGGGCCCTAGTGGTCTTCTTTAGAGAGCATGGGCCTAGAAGATCCAGTCAGATGAATGCTCGAATCTGACACAGGGGAATAACTTGGTTGATAAACCTCTTGCCTTGTAAGCGTGAGGACCCGAGTCCCACCCCCAGAACCCATATAAGAAAGCTGAGAGCATGGTGGTGCGCATTTGCAATCACAGAGCTGGGGGCAGCAGACAAAACAGGCAGCTCCCTGGGGCTCACAGGCCAGCCAGCCAAGGTGAATTGGCAAGTCCCAGAGCAGTGAGAGAGCTGGTCTTGAAAAGATGAATAGCTTCTGAGGAATGACAGCTGAAGTTGACCTCTGGTCTTCATAATCACGTGAGCATGCACATGCACACCTGCACACGCACGCGCGCGCACACACACTTATACACACGCCCAACATAGACATGAACAGAAACCCATAACATTAATATTCAAAGTCTCGGGAGCAGAGCGAGGGAGTTGATCCTTAACAGTCGCCAACGGCTCGGAGTTGCTTACAGTTAATGCCCATGGGCAGCAAGCCCTCTGTTTTTTGGGGGTATAGCGCCTAAAGCCCCAGCCACGTTCAGAGAGCCAGAAGACTCCAGTGTCGGCTGAGAGTCAGACTGGCTGTTTGCCGCCTTACAAAACCAGACTCATCCCACCCACCGTGAAGGTGTGTGGCTTCGGACTTTGATCAAGAACTTTCACTTTTTAACACCCCCGAAACCCTGCCCAGTACTCTGTCTCTGATAAGGCCAAGGAAGAAAGAACCACGAGACAAGCACAGAAGACAGGCCAGGCCAGGAATCTATCTGCCTCGTGTCTTCCAGCTAGAGAGATACAAGCTTAAGCCTAGAGGACCTCGGTAAGCTTGGGGTGGTCTGATCAAACTCTAGGTGACCAGTTGGGCTAGCCTGAGCTTCCCAGCTGGCTCTGAGGCCAGTAGCCTTCCATGTCAATCCCATTCCAAGGCCTCTGTCGGAAAGCCTCCCTGTCCTACTACTTCCCCCAGGGACACTGCCTGCCCTTCCATCTCTCCATCCCTCAGACATTGATTAAACATTTGCTTCCTGCCAATACCTTTGCAGACCACTGGTGAAGGAGATGAGTAAGACAGATGGACACACAGCTGGGCCCTCCATGGGCTCCAGACTGGTTCAGTTGGCTGCCCAGGGGGACTCTGGGGTGGTGGTGGGGAGGGGTGTCTGTGTTTCTAAAAGCCTTTGCAGGGGCTGGGGAGATGGTTCAGTCAATGAAGTGTTTTCTATGCAAGCATAAGGAAATGAGTCAGGGCTGCCTAGAACTCAGAAGAAAAGCTAATGTCCTCCAGCACACTCGTAATGGTCGCCTTAGGGAGGCGGAGACAGGAGGCTTCCCTGGGCTTGCTGGCCAGATAGCTCAGCCAGTTGGTGGGCTCCAGGTTCAGTGGTGCTCCTATCTTTTAAGATGTGCAAATCATTAAAGGAAGACACCCACCATGCACCTCTGCCTCCATGTGGACACAGACTACGCACAGCCAGCCCTTGCAGTGGCTTGAGAGGCATACCCTTTCTCTTGGGGGCAGCATGCTGCCCTAGGGCTGCATTCATTGGGCTATCCAGACATTCTGAGGATCCGGTCTGCTTCACATTCTAGAAGGCCCGTTGGTCGGGAAAGTCTGAAACTTCTACGACTTGCTACCTGTGTGTCCTTTTGAAACACCAGGGATCTTGAAGTCTCAGCTTTCCCCTGAATAACAACGGAGAAGAACGGGGTCTCCTGGCTGCCAGGACTCGCTGGACTAGGATGTGCAAACCCCCTGCAAGCAGCCTGGCGCACATATAAGCGCCTGAGACATGCTGGCTGCTAATTATACCATAGCAGCACCCTGCTGGACAGACGTCCCTCCCTAGGGCACTTCACAAACCCCAACTTCTGGAGCCTATTTCAGAGGTGGCTATGAACACCTGTTTAGACTTCTTGGTGCCCTGTACCTCCCCTCCACCCCCTACCGCCACCAGCACAAGATGCCTTTTCACCTAAACAGCCTTACCCCCAACCTCCACTTTATTTAACTAGAGTGACGAAAGTTACCGCTATGCTCCTGCCGGCAGCCTGCTCCCAGATTTCAGTGGGCAGGAGGAAAAACCTTCAAGGCTACTGCTTTGCCAGCAGAGGCGGGCACTGAGCAAACCTGCCAATTGGGTACTAAGTACTTCCTCCCCTGAAACACGCGGAGGCGAGCACGTGGGATCCATGGTAGTTCAGGGCTGCCCGGAGGGTGGCTGAGAAGTGCAACGCGGGCTCCGGACGGACGGACGCCTGCTTTCCCCTTGTCTGTGGCCACCCCGCTGGGATCTTCTGCCACTAGGCTCAAGTGGCTTGGTTTTAGGGGGACGAGTTTTTCCCGACCAGTAGCGCTTTCTCAGGCTGCGCAGAGCTGGCGCGCGACAGGGGTCCCGGGGACAGCGCACAGCCTAAGGCACGCGAGCCCGGAGAGGGTCACTCACCTCAGTGGCCAGCCGCTTGGAGAGTCTTGGCAGCTGCAGGTCGCCGGCGGAGGCGGTGGCTCAGCCCCAGGCCCCTCCTTTCCTTGCGCCCCGCCCGCCATGGGGCCGGACCTAGCAGGGTAGTGGCCGCCTGCCAGCTTGCTGCCTTTTATCCAGCTGTGCCACCCCTCCTGGCCTCAATCGCGGTCCCCGCCCTGCACTTACAAGTGGAGGAAGCCACCAGCCACCATCCCCCCTCTCTGTTCCCCTGGGGAGTCTCAGAGGCTGCCTTGTCATTTCCTGGTCTGCCCACAGGCTGTGAGCAGAACCGACCACCCCGACAAGGAGGAGCAGGGAGTGGGAAGACATGGTGACCTCTGCCTGCCTCCCACACTCGAAGAACACTCCAAATCCAAGTGCAGTTTATGATCAAGGTCAAAGTGGTTATTTGGGGGAGCAGACTAGGTGGACAGAGCCCAAGGTGACAAGTGGGGGTGGGTTTCTTCCCTCTTATGCTGTGAAAGCAGGTCTCTCCTATCTCTAACAAGGGTGCACAGGCTTGCAAACACGATGGAGTACCGGGGTGTCTGTGTGTGTGTGTGTGGGTGGTGGTGGTGGTGGTGACTGTAGTTGGATCACATCTGCATCTCCTGCCCTCTTTAGAGATGACTTTTGACCTGCCCTCCGAAGTCTGCAGGTTTCAAGGTTTTGTGGTGGGCTCCATCTTGGCTCCTTGGGAACTACTGGCTAAGTTAGAACCATACACACACTACTTCTGGGTTCCAAGATGCCACCCTGCCCTGACAAAGGTGTCCCCTGCCCTGGGACACTGCCTAATGCTGTCCCCCACCCCAGCGTCACCAGCTTTGTTGTGCTGTAGGGCACAGCACAAAGATGTCATTTCAGACTTATGCTATGGTCTTACCAACCTGCTACTGATGGCCCCTGTGGCATTACCTTCTTCTCAGCTTATGGGAAACGAGAGTGTGGCTTTTCTGACTCATGGGACTCGTGAGACTCTTTCTAGACTATTCCTAGAGGTCAGAAGAAGGATATTCCATTAAGCAGCTTTGCAGTGTGTGTGGGAGAGCAGAGGACCTGTAGAGGTGTTGGTAGATGTGCCTCTGTGGTGTGTGTGTGTGTGTGTGTGTGTGTGTGTGTGTGTGTGTGTGTAAGTGAGAGTGTGTGTGTATGAGGGCCACAGGTCAATGTTATGTCTTTTCCTTAATTGCTTCTCCACTTTGTTTTTCATGGCAGTGTCCATCACAGAACCTGAGCTCACTGGTTCTGCTAGGCTAGGCTAGACCTGCTGGCAAACCCTGGGGACCGGGATTGCAAGCATCCTGCGCTGGCTCTCTACATGAGTGCTGGCAAGTGGAACTCAGATCTTCACATTTGTGTGGCAACGCTTTACCAATGGAGCCATCTCCCCAGCCCCTGGTTTTGTTTTGTTCTTTATCATTTTATTTTTTGGTCTGTTTTGTTTTTTGAGACAGGGTTTCTCTGGATAGCCTTGGCTGTCCTGGACTTGCTTTGTAGACCAGGCTGGCCTCGAACTCATGAAGATAGGCCTGCCTCTGCCTCCAGAGCGCTGAGATTATAGGCATGTGCTACCATGCTCAACTTCCTTGTTTTGTTTTGAAAACAGCGCCTCCCTAAGTAGCCCAGACTGGCCTTGAACTTGCAGCAATCATCCTGCCCAGCTCCCCCCCTGCAGGGATTACAGGTATGAAGCACCATACCTCAGCTGAAGTTACTTTGAGGAATTCTAAGAATCTTGGTTTCCAGGAAGCCCCAGGATATCAGGGAGATAAGATTTGGAGAGGCCAGCAGGATAAGACAGCCTCAGGAATGGCCCTAAACCACATGCTTAAAGGCATCCTGGGAGAACCACCAAGATGGCTCAGAGAGTAAAGGCCGTTCCCATCAAACCTGAGTTCAATCCCCAGAGGCCCACAAAGTGAAAAGAGAGAACCAACTTCCAAATGTTGTCTTCTGACCTCTGCCCTCAGTATGTGTACTGTTCGAGCTTGTGTACACACAATAAATGAATTTTTTTTTTCTTAAAGGTACAGTGGGATAACGAAGCAGAGTTCTCCACTCTCTGTGGAGGAAATGCTGCTTTTAGGGATTTCCCTGCGCTCCCCATAGCCCAGCGCTCACATGAGCATCTTGAACTTTCTCTTGGCTAGGGGCTTCCTTTATTGATCCACTGTGCCTCCCCACCAGCTCTCTATTCTGTCTGCCCCAGGGCCTCTCTAGCCTCATTAAAGGATCCCACTGACCAAATCTGGTGCTGGGATTAAAGGCTTGCACCACCACGCCCAGCCCCTGGGGCCGTTCTTAAAGGTTCTCCATCCATTCAGGCTAGAATGCCCCAAGGTGCCACGCAGTGTTCCAAGGACTAGGCAAAGCGCCAGGGCTGGCAAGAACCAGTGCTTGGAGCACTGTGACGGCCCTGGCATGCTGCCCACACAAATCTTGAAAATCTGTCTAGGGAAGTTGAGGAGACGGCTCAGTCAGTAAAGTGCTTGCTTGCCTTATACGCACGCATGGGGACCTGAGTTTGACTTCTGAGAATTTACATAAAGAAGTTTGCAATCCCAGTACTGATGCAGCATCGACAGCGGGTCACTGGACAGCCTACTTGGTGAGCTCCAGGCCAGTGAGAGACCTTGCCTCAAAAGCCAAGGTGGATGACATCCCGTGGAACAACACTCAAGGCTGACCTCTGGCCTCCATACGGAAGCACATACATGTACGCATGGATCTACACACGTGTGCATGGGCACATATACAAAGATTCTGCCGGTGAGGGCTCCTGGCTGCTCTGCTGTCCTGTGTACTCAGCAGCACTGGAACGTGGCAGGTACAGCGTAAGTTAAGCCACACATACACAGTGTCTGCACGTTCAGTTCTGTGCAGTCTATTTCTAGAGACCTTGAGGCAGCTCTTTTACTTAAAGATAAGGCTAGCCCTTTGGCTAAGAGCATCCAAGAGGAAAACCTAGATTCATCTTCTACTTGACCCAGCGAGGAAGGGGATATTTCTTGCTTTTGTATTCTTGGATTGGACTCCCACTTATAATGAGGAGAGAGTGCATCCGCCTCTGTGCACAAAATAAATACCCTACTCGCCTATTAAAGCCACAGGAAGCCATCGCGTATTCTGGCAGCCATGGGGAAGAGCCAGGCCACTTGACCCTGGTCCTGTCTGACTGAGTGGGATGGGCTGTGGTCCCAGGGAATATCCTATTTTCTAACTGTGCTGTCTCAACTACACCAGGCACCTGGAGACTCCCCCATGCTTTGACAGTGTGAGGTGGGGTTGGGGTGCTGTTCTCATCTATATGGGAGGAAAGCTGCCTTGGGTGGAAGAACATGAGGATGACCCAGAAAAGTGAGGAATTCTTTGCTATTATCATAACCCAGTGGTTAAAGTCCATCTTAGCCACACCCAGAGAACTGAGTCAAGTAGGTGAGGGGGACTGGTCCTTGAGGCTAGTTGGTCTTGGAACCGAAGGCATAGAGCTCTTATTGTGAGCTACTATGGTGTATCACTCAGTACGGTAAGATGTAGCTTATGAGACACTGGGCAGCACACTGAGTATCCTGCCAACCCCTTGCACCTTGATTACTGCCCTGCTATGGCATAAAGTAACCTCTTTCTATTCCTCTACTGAACAAGGTCTCATGTATCTCAAGCTGGCCTTGAACCCACTGTATGGCCCAAGGTACTCCCTGGTACAATTTTTTTTGTTTTGTTTTATTTTTGAGACAGGGTTTCTCTGTGTAGCCTTGGCTATCATAGACTCACTTTGTAGACCAGGTGGCCTTGAACTCACAGTGATCTGCCTGCCTCTGCCTCTCCAAGTGCTGGGATTACAGGTGTGCGCTACCATGCTCAGTTGCGTACGTACAGACATTTTTAAAGAACTTAAGAGTGAGGAAAAGTTACTTTTTCTCCCCTATAACATTATCTCTTAATATGAAATATCAATATTTCCTTAATAATTAAAAACATGGCAATAAATAGTCAGGTGTGGTGGCACTTGCCTTTAATCTAGCCCGCACACACACACCATGCACACAATGAACCAATCAATATTTATTTACTTTAAAAATTCCCTGTGTGTGGGGGGTGGGGTGGGGGTGGGGAATTCCCCGTGAACCAAACAGACTGAGTCTACTACTGAATTTCTGAAAATATGGACTAAATGACTCCATCCTTCAGACACCCAGTTTATATGAGCTCCACAGGTAAGCGTCTCACTGGAGACATCCAAGCTACCTTTAGGTCAAGCTCACTCCATAAGCAATCAATACCCTGGCAGTCACTTTCTCCTTGCTGGGAGACAGCTTAGTAAGTAAAGTTCTTGATATGCAAGCAGAGGACCAGAATTAGGTCTTCCCATACACACACAAAGCCAGATTTGGAGGTACACGCAGCTCCAGGGAGGCAGAGACCGATGACATGGGATACTTCAGCCAGCCAGTCTAGCTAATTCAATGAGCTCCAGGCCAAGGGACTTCCTCTCAAAAAAAGTAAGATGGATGGCACTTGAGGTTGACCCTTCTTGTCTACACACACACACACACACACACACACACACACACACACACACACAGAGAGAGAGAGAGAGAGAGAGAGAGAGACAGAGACAGAGACAGACAGAGACAGAGACACACACATACAGACACACGGACACACACAGACACACACAGAGACAAACACACACACACACATGCACGTATGCACACATGCACACACCAGGCACAAATCTACACAAGCACAAGAAGAAGAAGAAGAAGAAGAAAAAAAGAGGGTGCACTTGTTTGGAGGAAGCATGCCTACACGGCCTTCCAGGGTTTCTGAGAAAGGAACCTGAGCAGCTGGGATAGTGCAAGCCGGGGAGAGTTGGCTAGGATACTTACTGTGCTTCTGCCATGTCCTGCTTCCTCCCTGCCACACAGACCCCAGCTCACCAGGTCTAGAGTAGGCTGCACTGCCCTCCTTCTCTGGTGACTTGCCACAGCTCTGTGAGGGGGTAGTGGGGCCAGAGCCCTGCTGCACGTGGGCCTCCTTGGCAGCCATTTCTCTGTGTGCTGCTCTTCTGAAGCTGCCCCCCCCCCCCCAAGGCTTGGTGGTTGGAGCTCACTACACTGCTGGATCCGTGGTGAGCAATGTAAACCAAGCTCCAGGCAAACAGGTCAAAGCCCTGCCCCCGGCCTCCCCCCCCCCCCCCCCCCCCCCGTGGGATGTGGAGGGTTCAGGTCAATGACCTCAGGCCATCTGCAAGCACACTGAGGTCAAAGGTGGACACCAAGCCTCTAGTGTGAAGGTTGAGATTCCCTCTGCCCTGTTGGTCACTACTTCCTGAGATTTGGTCCTGCCAAAGGAGGAGAGAGAAGGAAAATGACAGTTGCTGAGCTGGTAATGGTGTCACTTTGAGAACTCTGCAAAATGAATGCACCAGAGCTGGGTGGGGCGGCACATGCCTTTAATCCTAGCCCTCAGAGTTGGAGGCAGGCAGATCTCTGTGAGGTCCAGGCCAGTCACTGCTACACAGTGAGACCTTGTCTGTCAAAACAAAACAAAGAAGAATAGACCAAGGCCAATGAGAAAACTCAGAGGGTGACTGCTGTCAAGTCGGGCCTGACAACTTCTCCATCTCTGGGACCAACAAGAAGGAAAGAACCAACTCCCTCAGGCTGTCCTCTGACCTCCACACTTGCACCCCCACACATTTACAGAATAAATAAACAAAGGTAATAAAAATGTTAATGTAATAACAAAGTTAAGAACAAAAGAACAGATCAGGCCCATCTTTCAGGTAACAGAGGGCCTCACCCTTATAGAGTGAGATGTGGCCTACCTGGGATTTGAACCAGCTTCCTCTGAACCTTGGATCACCTTGGCCGCCCCTTCCCAGGGGGAGGGCTCCAGTGTGCAGTGGCCTCCTCTCCCTTGGAGACTCCTTTCGCTCAAGGTCTGAGATAAAGAGTGTGAGGCCTCTGGGGTGGGGGGATGTATGCTGGATGACAGGGAGGAGATAAAGCTCACCACAGGGGCCTCACCACACACCCCACCCTGCTGAGGGAGGGCTCAGCAGCTGTCCCCAACCTCACAACAAGGTGGCAGCCCCATGCTTCTACTCCCCAGAACCACCTAGGGACCAGGTCAGTGCATGAAATATCAGGTAAGTCGCTAGGAGTGGTCCTGCCTGGTGTCATAGACTCTACAGATACCCACACTAGCAGGCCATGTTTCCGAACCATCTTGAGACTTGGATCCCCCCCACACAGGAGAAGCCAAGGCCTGAAAAGATAAAGGCAATGGTGGCCTGTGACCTGCTGTGTACAGGGCTGTATGTTCTAAGCAGTGAGGCTGGGGTCTCTAGAGAAGGGGAGAAGCAAGGGGGGCCCTTTAGAGTCATCCATGAGTATAGAACACATGCGGCCTTTACCCCTCAGGGCTGAGGTCCCAGATGTCCTCTGTTGTGCTAGCTTTGGCTGCATGGTGCAGTCTTCACTCAGGTCCTCATGCTTGAGTCATCTTCCCAACCACTCACAGACTCTTCACCGGCTAACTAGAGGTCCCCAAGGTCCTGGTGTTAGAGACACCCCACTGCAGTGAAAGGTGCTGGAAAGGCTCCACCCTGTGACTGGCTGGGGGATCTTAGTGGTTCTATAACCCTCCAGGCAAGTGTGAAAATATTCTTTTTTTTTTCCCGTGAGATAGGGTTTCTCTGTGTAGCCTTGGCTGTCCTGGAGTCACTTTGTAGACCAGACTGGCCTTGAACTCACATCGCTCTGCCTGTCTTTGCCTCCCGAGTACTGGGATTAAAGGCATGTGCCACCACGCCCGGCTTATATTCTTTTTTTTTTTTAATTTATTTTAATTTATTATTTTTTCTGGCTTATAGTCTTAAGAGAACCTTTAGCTATAAGACTATTGAAACAAAGGACTCCAAGAAATGGGAATTTCCCCAGGAATCTTGTGCTGGGAGAAGAAAAAGCCTGAAGTCTGGTGGCCTTTGGGGGAACTAGTTTTGTGGAAAGAGATGTCCGATACTTCTGACACCATATCAGACCACCTCGGCCGGAGAGACTGACGCCCCAACAGCCACCATAAGCAGGCCTACACCTTGACCAGGACAGCTCAGCTATGTATAGACTAGATGTGGCTGTGCCCACTTCAGACCAAGCAATTCTAATCTCTCACAGCTGTCCCTTCCACTTTTGGATTGCAGTTCATTCCAGATGTGGTCAAGTTGTCAACGAAGAACCAGCTGCCCATACCACCAAAGTTCAACTCGGTGAACCAATGACTCTTATTGGGGTACATAGGCGCTATTCTATTGCTGTGAAGAGACACCGTGATGAGAGAGAGAGAGAGAGAGAGAGAGAGAGAGAGAGAGAGAGAGAGAGAGAGAGAGAGAGACGGACAGACAGACTGCTCACACAATCGCCCTTGCACATTGGTGAGCATGTGTGTAAAGGGCAGAAGACATCATTAGGTGTCACCCCGTAGGTGCTTGCAACCTTTCATCTGTCTCTTGTTAACTGGACCGTGGTAGTTATCTACCCCTCAAGCGTCCAGGGATCACCTGTCTCCATCTCTCATCTGGCTACTTCTAGGATCCCATATGTGCCCAACTGTGCCTGGCTTTTTCTGTGAGTTATAGAAACCCAAACTCCTATCTTCACACTTATTAGGCAAGTGTTTTACTAACTGAGTTATCTCCCAGTCGGTCCCATGATGCCCCTTTCTGGAAGGCAGAGCTGCCTGACCAAGATGATACAAGACCTACAGGGACTAGAGAGTTTGTGCAGTTATGTAAATAGCATGCAAATGAAGCTGCCCTTAGGGTGGGTACCCAGGGATAGTGGCAGCTGGTTGGGGATGGGGTACCCCCTCGCTTTTCCTACTGACTTTGCCTTAAACCTCTGAGGACCTTACAGGGACAGACCCACTGACTTCCTACTGCACAATCCTTCTTCTCAGTGGGTTTCCGCAGGAGACAAACAGCAACTGTGAGCAGCTACTGTGACTAGGCTCCACAGAGCAAGGACTCAGAGAGACAACAGAGGGACAACCTCAAGTACACCCTTAGGCTCAGCATAGTCCTATTCAGGAGTGACCTTCATTTAATAAGAAGTGCTGTGGTGCTCGGAAAGATGGCTGTGGGTTTTCTTGTCCTATAGCTGGAAGTGGGGCGGTACCGCAGCCATCTTACCCACACCTGGATGTCTGCTGGCTTGCCACATTAGGATACAGATGTGGTACAGTAATGGGCCTCTGTGTGTGTGTGTGTGTGTGTGTGTGTGTGTCAGTGCTAGAGTGGTGGCCTAGCATACGCAAGGCCCTGGGTTCCATCCGCAGCACCTGGGAAAGAATGAGAGAGGCACGGGAGGGAGAGAGGAAGAGGAAGGAAGGAAGGAATTAGATGTCGGAAACAGCTGATGTGCCAGCACGCATATATACATGTGGCTATCGGGTCCCCTTAGATCCCCTGTGACAGTCTTTCTTACTCTATGGGAGGCCTAAGCCTGCTGAACACAGCAGTCTTGGACCCTTTCCTTGCCAGGCCTGTGCCCGGCTCAGGGACTGTTTCTCATAAAGTGTGAAAATTTGCCATGGGAGCCTTGAAGTCTGTTTTAGTTTGCTTTGTTTCTTGGTGGGAGGGAAGAAGCCCAGGTTGTGTATGTGTGATAAAAAAAAGTGCTTTACCCTTAGCTGTCTCTCCAATGAGACAGTTTGACTATACCTCAGGCTGACTTGGAAGTCACTATGTAGCCCAGGCTAGCCATGAAGTCCATATTTTACTGCTTTTCACTCTTAGCCGTCTTACCCTTATTGTGGGTAAGTAGCCAAAGCTAGTTTGGGAGGACTGCAGAGGCCTGCGTTCTTAGATATCAGTATCAGCAAAAGTGAGTGCTGCCTGTACTGAGGGGACATAGGGTGGGGGGGTTCAGAGACCCACAAGCCTCAGCTCTGATATGTCCCTAGGACCAGTTAGCCACAGTGTGGTGGGATAATACTGAATGAGTCCAGGATGCTGGTGGCCAAGGAAAAACCAGAGCTGGCCAAAGGCAAGGATCATTGTAGCAGCATGGGGCGGGGGCAGGGTGGGGTGGGGTCCCCAGGTCAGCAATGGGGCTCTTCCACAGGCAAGGTCTGAGTACAGAGGAGCTCACACAGCCACGGGTGATTGCAAGGTTAGCTCTCCCCAAGTGTACCACTTCCCGGGGAGCGGGTAGAGCCATGGAGGCCCGTGCTGTGGAGCCGGGAGAGACACTGGGCTCCAGAGCAAAGTCAGGAGTTCCTGCCATCGAGTGATCCAGAGATGAAGGCAGCCCAGTAAGTGGGCCTGTCCCTCGGTTTCTTGCCTCAGTAAGGCAGTGTTGGGGGAGCATGGATGGAGGCTTTTCTCACCTCTCAGAACCATTAGCAAGGCAAGTGGCCATTGGCAATTGACCACACTCCTTGTACTAGGCCTTGGAGAGAGGAGCCAGTGCTCAGGTGCTCATAGAACAACGTGACCCAAGCTGCACACACGAGGCAGCCCCAGTTAAGTGCCTTTTGGAAAAGAAGAAAAACAACGAGCCTGACCCACACAGGTTTCCTCACCAGTGTCTCTGGGCAGGCAGCCTGAAGACTGGTGTGTCTATGGGGTAGGGCAGGGCCTACAAGCAGTCTGTTCCTCACCTGAGGCTCTGAATTCTCACCTCACGGATATTGTACCTGGTACTTACTCTGAAGTAAAGTCCACATTCACAAGTCAGCCTCCAAAAGCGCTCTCTCTCTCTCTCTCTCTCTCTCTCTCTCTCTCTCTCTCTCTCTCTCTCTCTGTGTGTGTTCACAAGTGTTTGTGTGTGAGAGTCCACATATGTATCCAGGTGTATATAAATATCCATGCATGCGGCAACTAGAGGACCTGCTGCCAGGTGCAGCCCACCTGACTTTTTAAAAAAATTATTTAATTAATGGATATGAGTGCTCTGCCTGCATGTACACCTGCAGGCCAGCAGAGGGCATCAGATCACATTACAGATGGTTGAGAGGCACCATGTGGTTGCCGGGAATTGAACTCGGGACCTCTGGAAGAGCAGGCAGAAGTCTTAACCACTGAGCCATCTCTCCAGCCCACTTAGTACAGACGCTGGAGAAGTAGCTCAGTGGTTAAGAATTAAGAACACGCACTGCTCTTGCAGAGGACTAGGATCCACTCCCAGCACCCACATCAGACAGCTCTGCGTGCACACACACACACACACACACACACACACACATACACACACACAGTCACACAGTCACACACATATATACATAAATAAAAAAATAATAACGAAAATACTTCAAACTGGCTGGGTGTAGTGGTGGATGCCTTTCCCAGCACTTGGGAGACTGAAGCAGGTGGATCTCTGTGAATTTGAGGCCAATCTGGTGTACAAAGTGATTTCCAGGAACCCTGTCGCAAAAAAACAAACAACGAAAAATTTGAACTTTTTTTTTTTTTTTTACTTTTATGTGTATAGGTGTCTTGCCTGTATACATGCCTGTGCACTTCATGCGTAGAGTGCCTGCAGAAGTCAGAGAGGATGTTGGATCCTCTGAAACTAGAGATGCAGACAGTTGTGAACTGCCATGTACTGGGAATGGAACCTAGGTCTTCTGAAAGAGCAGCCAGTGCCTTTAGCTGCTGAGATATTCTTCTCCTATCCCTGATTGCTTTGGAATGTGATGTGGTCTTGAACTCACAGAGATCTGCCTACTTCTGCTTCTCAAGTGCTGGGACTTAAGGTGTGTGCCACCATGCCTGGCTTTACTTTGTATGTAAAATCATGATGATGATGATGATGATGATGATGATTGTTGGGGGATGGTCTGATGTATTTTGATGCTAATTAATTACTGCTTGTTGTCTGTGTGACCCACCTTTTGCTTAATAAAAAGCCATCCCACCTGGGCAGGGCAGGAGATAGGTGGGGCTAGAAGAGAGGAATCCTGGGAAGAAGAAAAGATAGACCACTACGAGAAGAAAGGAGAGAGACCTGAAGGGAAGAGAGGAAGGCTGCCATGGGTTAGATGGAGGAGAGGCACGTGGCCAGCGTGGATGGAGAATCCAGCCCAGATAAAGAACATTAGCAAGCATTTGGGATTATTGGGTGGGAGATAACTTGACAGAGGTTATTAGAAGCAGATGGCATGGGATTGAGGCAGGGATCCCATGTCTGCCCCACTATGGGAGGTAGTTTAGAGGATTGATATCTGCCCTGCTCCAGGTTAACTAAGGCTATTTTAAAATATAACAAGTGTCAGTGTCTTGATTGATTGCTAGCCGGGCCTACAGGTAATACAGATAAATAAAAAAAAAAAATAGATGACGACGATGATGATTTTTTTTTTTAGATTATAGATATGTGGTGTTTGGGGGTCTCTGTGCACATAGTACAGGTGCCCTCAGAGGCCGGGGTCTTTTTATCACCTGGAAATGGGGTTACAGGTAGTCTAGAGCTGTCTGCTCTGAGAGACGAGGTCCTAATTTGGGTCTCTGCAAGAGCATTACAGACTCTTAGCCCCTGAGCCATCTCACAAAACCTAGCCACCATTTTTGAGACAAAACTATCTTAACAGTTTGGAGTTTATTAAGTAGATTAGATTGGTTAGTCACTAGCCCTAGGGATCCACCTGTCTGCCTCCCCAACACTGAGATTACCATGCCTGGGGGCTTTGGGCATCAAACTAAGGTCCTCACACTTGCATGACAAGCATTGTATCAATCGAGGTTATCTCTTTATGCTCCAAAGTCTTCCTTAAGGAAGAAGCTTTGTCTTAAACACCCAGGCAGAGGACTGGAGACATGACCCAGCAGTTAAGAGTACTTGATGCTCTGGTAGAAGACCAGGGTTTGGTTCTTAGCATCCACATGGTGACTGACAACCCGCTGTAACTCCAGTCTTGGGGATCCAGTGCCCTTTTCTGGCTACTGTGATTACTGCACATAGGTGATGCTTTTACACACAAGCAGGCAAAACACTCATTTATATAAAGTAAAAATTAATATGGTCTTTAAAATGAAACAAAACAAAACACCCCAGGCAAGCACTGGCTCCTCTCTAGTGAACCAGTGTTCTGTGTTCATCATGGCTGACATAGTTGTGCAGGTGTTGGAAACCTTCCTTCCTGGAGGAGGAAGACATGTAAGACTCAGGAAATAAACATAATCTACAAGGCTTGAAAAGCTCCAAAAGGTACAAGATTCATAAGGCCCCTCTCCAAGATTGTATAAGCAGTGACATTTGCCATGGAGAGGAGGCTACTAGGTACCTGCCTCCAAGTCCTGTAGGGGCCCCACACTTGCTTGTTTTAATCAGTCATCACCCATGCTGCCACCCATGTTTCCTGTTAGATCAAGGAACTAATAAGTAACTGTTTACCATACTCCTCTATATAATCTCAGTAAGTGCATAATTTTACCAAGATAGACTTGCGTGCAATTGTCCCTTTGTCCTGTCCTGGCACTTTGTCTAGGGTTAATGACATTTATTCCTGTTTCCCTAGGAAAAGTTGCATGATAATTCCATTGTTAGAAGAGTTTCCAAGTTCTTGTGTGCTCGGAGCCAGCCTGGGGTCATTCAAGGCTAAAAGAGTCTACTGGCTATGGAAAGATACTGATGCCCCATTCCAAAGCTAACTTCCTCCTTTCAGCCTCTGCACAACTTCCTCCCTTCACCCCCTGCAGATGTTATTTAGCAGGTTAGCTCGGGACTTCCCGAGAGATAGTTAGCTAAGATAAGATAGAAATTGCTCCGAGATAAACCACAGGATGTTCCCCTGATGGTATCATCTGGAGACATTCTCGGGCCCCCCCTACTGCTTAGTTCCTGCCTCCACCCCATATAAGCTTTTGTTTTTGATTCAATAAACGGACCTTGATAGGAACGCTACTTGGTCTCACCCTTTTCTTTACTGTCTCATCACTCAGGTATGGCTCCCCTCGCGACCCCGTAATTACTGGTCCTGCTGGATGGGACAAGTGGAGCCCAATGTGGCCACGAGGTACGAGCCCTCTACTGCGACAGAGACCCTTGATGGGCAATAGTTCAAGTTTCTCGCTGAGGTCAAACTGAAAGTACCTCCGATTGTCTCCGGTGCGGGCCTGCCGCTCACAGGACCTCTCCGCACTTAGGTAAGTGTTCATCTCTGTCACTACGATGGGTAAAAGTCTCTCGAAGGAGGCGCAATTTATTCGCCACCTTAAAACTTGTCTCAGGGAAAGAGGAGTTAGAGTTAAGAAAAAAACACCTTATACGTTTTTCTTATTTGTTTCCCAAGCCTGTCATTGATGGTCCTAATGTTAATCCTGACCGTTGGGACCGTGTTTGTCGAGAGTTAGACTCCTATTATTCCCAACATGGTCCTGAGATTATTCCTCTTCAAACTTTTAATTACTGGACTTTAATTAAAGATCTTATCTCTTCTGATGCCCCTGACATTTCTTCCACGACAGGGGCCACAATTCAGTGCCCTAGGGCCCCCTCTAAAAAATGCCCTATGCTAGCATTTCCTGTGATGAGCCGGCTTCAAGCCAATTCCAACGAGTCTTCCGGCGCCGAGGCCTCTACTGAGGGTGACGAGACGGTCGATGATTTAGAAGATAATGATGGCCATGGCTCAGATGATGAGAAACAGGAGGGCTCTAACCCCTCCCCTTCAGACCCCAACCCAACTTTTAAGCCCCTAAAATTCAAGATCCTAAAAGAACTCCATAGTGCGGTTAAAAACTATGGGCCCACCGCTCCTTTTACTCTCTCTCTGCTCGATTCTCTTGCCTCCGAGGGCTACCTCGTCCTAGGAGAATGGCTCAAACTTGGCCAATCGGTCCTCCAGCATGGACAATATTTACTCTGGAAAGCTGATTTCATGGACCGCTGTCCAGAAACAGCAAAAAATAATCAAAGAAAGTCCACTTCTTCTTCTTCCTGGACTTTTGATAAATTAACGGGGCAGGGCCGCTATTCTTCAGAAACAAAGCGAGCGGCATTGCCTCCCAGGCTTCTTGCCCAAGTTAAAAATGCAGCCGTGGGGGCATGGCATGCTCTACCAGGGAAGGGCTCTCTCACCACCCCGTTAACCAAAGTAGTTCAGGGCCCTCATGAACCTTACAGTGATTTCATTGCAGGTCTATTTGAGACCGCAGAGAGAGTCTTGGGGCCAGACGAATCTGAAAATAAGCTTTTAAAACAGCTTGCTTATGAAAATGCTAATGGTGCCTGTAAAACCGCCTTGCGCGGCCAAAGGAAGGGTAAGGATATTAATGATTATATCAGACTCTGTGCTGATGTTGACCCCTTTGCCCATAAAGTATCCCAAAGTGTACATCTGGCAATAGGAGCTGCCCTCCAGGCGGCCCATTCTGGCCCCAGGACCTGTTTTCACTGTAAACAGCCCGGTCATTTTGCTAGACAATGCCCTGTCTTGGCTGCCACCACTGGTCTTCCAGACAAGGTGCCTTCGCCTACCTCAAGAGCTGCACCAGCAACTGTTTGCCCATGCTGTAAACGCGGAAAACATTGGGCAAACCTTTGCCATTCCAAAACCGATATTCAAGGTAATCCCTTGCCTCTACTGCAGGGAAACAGATGGAGGGGCCAGACCCAGGCCCCGAGACCCATACCTTTTTGCCCAGCTTCAGGGACACAGACAGGCTCGACGCAATCAGTTCCCCAACAATCAGTCCTACCTCCTCACTCTGCCGAGCCACTGCAGGGAGCAAAGGACTGGACCTGTGTACCTCCACCGACACAATATTGACCCCTGAAGATGGTGTCCAGGCCTTCCCTACTGGGATATGTGGGCCTCCGCCCCAAGATAAGCCATTGGATCTCCAGCCTAAGAGTGTCCAAGCAGGATGTGATGGACAAGTGCCCAGGCACTTTTTGGGAGCAATACCCATTTATGTGTGTCACGGGGGACACAGAGACTGTTCCCTTGGTCACAAATGCGGCTTCTCTAGTGACTTTTACTGTGCCGCTTGGGGATGTGAGACCACGGGAGATACCTATTGGAAACCTTCATCTTCTTGGGATTATATAACTGTTAAAAGAAAGGATCCCCTTTGGCACGCGTGACTGTAGTAAATGGTGTAACCCCCTTGTGATTACCTTTACTGACAAAGGAAAGAAGGCCACATGGGAGGATCGAGGCCTAGAGTGGGGACTTAGGTTACATACAATTGGATATGATCCTGGCCTCACTTTTAAAATTAAACTACTCAAGACCATTCCCAATTCAAAACCACTCTATTGCAGATGATTGTTGGTTATGTTACCATGCTTCCCCCCCTCTTTTTATGAGGGCATTGCTATCCTTGGCGATTTTACCGTTACTAATGACTCCTCCCTGGTTCACTGAAACCCGGAAGCCAGGAAAGGCACCACCCTGGCCCAAGTCTCAGGCCTGGGGCTCTGCATCAGGAGACCCAGGATGCATTTAACGTCCGTTATTTCCCCTTTGTGTAATCAGACCCTTGAGGTCAGGGTGGCTCCACCTACCTGGTAGCCCCAAGTGATACCTATTTGGCATGTTCCACTGGCCTAACCCTGTTTATTGTGGTACAGTCCTTCCTGCAACAATATGATTACTGTGTGCTTGTTCAGCTACTTCCTCGGTTAACAGTTTATTCTACAGATGAATTTCTCAACTTCTGGACTCCTCCGGGTACATTGTCCAGGGTCAAATGCGAGCCTATTACAGCTGCAACCATCGCGGTTCTACTGGGACTCGGGGCTGTCGGAGCCAGGACGGGCATTTCCTCTTTAGTGATCTCCAATCAAAACTATCACCAGCTTAGTGCAGCCATAGATAAGGATATGGCTGAAATACAGGTTGCTATGGCAGCTTTAAAGGATTTGCTTTCCTCCCTTGCAGAAGTGGTACTGCAAAATAGGAGAGGGCTAGATTTGCTGTTTTTACAACAAGGGGGATTATGTGCAGCACTCAAAGAAGAATGCTGTTTCTATACTGATAAAACCGGCATCGTAGAGGAGAGCATGAGGAAGGTCAGAGAAAGTTTAGAAAATCGCAAGCAGGAGCGAGATAGAGCTGAATCCTGGTATAAAAGTTGGTTTTCTGCTTCCCCTCTTCTGACTACCTTCCTCCTTTCGCTGCTGGGACCTCTCATATTGGTTCTTACTACTAATATCTTTTGGACCGTGGCCTTTCAGAAAGATTACTGACTTTGTCAAACGCCAGATAGACTCTGCCATAAAGGGACCCACCCATGTGAAAGTTCATTACCACAGGCTCGAACAGGCTCAACCTGAAGGCAGATGACCATGCCGCCCCTGATAATGCAGCTAAAAGTGGCCTCGACTTCAACAAGCTGAGACCTAAGGGCTTGAGTCGATTGTTCACTTGAGAGGGTGCGAGGCTAAGCATTGCAGGGAACCATGCCAGACACCTCGGTAGGTTCCTGAGGAGCACGCCTGACTGCATACAGGCTGACACGCATAAAGGATGTTACTATCCTTTTCCTGTCCCCTGCAAATGCGTCTGGGAGGTTGGGGACATGTGACACTTGAAAAAATGGCCACGCATTGACCTCTTAATGCAACGCCCATTTCGAGGGGTGTCAGGCCTCTACTCCCCCCGCCCCTCTGCTTCTACTTAATAAAGAAGGGGGAGATGTTCGGAGCCATCCCAAGGTCATTCAAGGCTAAAAGAGTCTACTGGCTATGGAAAGATACTGATGCCCCGTTCCAAAGCTAACTTCCTCCTTTCAGCCTCTGCATAACTTCCTCCTTTCAGCCTCTGCATAACTTCCTCCTTTCACTCTCTGCAGATGTTGTTTAGCAGGTTAGCACGGGACTTCCCGAGGGATAGTTAGCTAAGATACGATAGAAATTGCTCCGAGATAAACCACAGGATGTTCCCCTGATGGTATCATCTGGAGACATTCTCGGCGCCCCCCCCCCCCCACTGCTTAGTTCCTGCCTCCACCCCATATAAACTTTTGCTTTTGATTCAATGAACGGACCTTGATAGGAACGCTACTTGGTCTCGCCTCTTTCTTTCCCATCTCATCATTCAGGTATGGCTCCCCTCGTGACCCCGTAATTACTGGTCCTGCTGGACGGGACACTTGTGGGTGGGTTGGTGTTTCCCTCCCAAAATGTACCCTGCTTACAAGATGTGCAAAGATAAAGATAGAGCAGAGATTGAGGGAATATCCAATCAATCCCTGTCCCAACCTGAAAGAGAGAGAGAGAGAGCCATGGGAGAGAGCCAACCTCTGATACTATTAACATTATTCTGCTGTGCTCCCAGACAGAAACTTAGCATAGCTGTCCTCTGAGAGGCTCCACCCAGCATCAGATCAAAACAGATGCTGAGACCCACAGCCAAACATTGGGTGAAACATAGGGAGTCTTGTGCAAAAGTGGGGGGAAGGCTAGAAGGACTTGGAGATGACAGGAGCTCCACAAGAAGAGCAACAGAGCCAACTAACCAAGAACCAGAGGAGACCTGTAAAGACTGAAACATCAACTAAAAACCATGCATGGACTGGACCTTGGCCCCCTATACATATGTAGCCAATGGGCAGCTCAGTCTTCATGTGGGTCCTCTAGTAAGGGGAGCAAGGGCTGTCTCTGACATGGACTCTGTTACCTGCTTTTTTATTAATTCCCCCTGGAGGGGGGAAGGCCACATGAGAAGAGGATGTGTTCAGTTGTGATGTGACTTGCTGAGCTGGGGGGGGGGCTGCTGGTGGTGATTGGGCTCACCTTCTCTGGGGAATGGGGTGGGGGGAGAGGGGAAGAGAGAGGAAAGGTGTGATAAGGAGGAGAGGAGGGAGGGGGCTGTGATCAGGATGTAAAGTGAGTAAATAAAATTAATTAATTAAAAAAAGAAGAGCTCCCAAATGCCTATTTCTCAGTTGAGAACATTTGTTTTCCAATATTTTTCTTATTTTATGGCAAGTAGCAGAAAAGCAAGTTGGGATTTTCTTTGACCTAAACATTCATTTACTCATTCAGTCAGTTAGTTTTGGCAGTGTTGGGAATGGAACCCTAGACCTTGTGCACACTAGGCAAGCACTGTACCACTGAGTCCCAATGTTTATGTTTTAAGTACTTCACACAATATTTGTTTAAAAAAAAAAAAGCATATACACAAATAGCCTTTCAGGGGGCTGGAGTAGTGGCTCAGGGCTTCCAAGCACTTGATACTCTTCCTGAGGATCTGAGTTCAAGTCTCAGCACCACAGTGACTACATACATCCCGGAGATCAGATGCCATCTTCTGACCTCCACAGGCTCTTTCATGCACACACCGACACATCCTACCCTACCCTAAGCCTTGCATGCTTCTATGACATCATCATTGCCCTCTTCACTGGGATACCCAACTGCTGCTACAGTTCCAAATAGACTTTGCATTGTTTAGGCAGTACGTCCAGGGAAATCGGGGGGCGGGGGTTTAAAGAAACATGTATATAAACAATTACATAGCCAGACGCACTAACTGAAAACAGGAAAGTCAGAAACACTGTAAAATATACAAAGGTTCAAAATGAAACAAGTATAGAAACAATTTTAAGCCTTTAAACAGTATTTTAAAACCATCTTTTTTCATGGACTCTCACTTGTTAATTGTTGGGCTATTTCCTGAACAACTAGAGTCCTGCTGGGCAACTGCTTGCTTACACCAGGGTTCTCTAGAGGAGTAGAACTGAGAATGAACACACACACACACACACACATGCACACACAGGAAGTGTGCTTATTAGAGTGGCTGTGGTGAGGCTGGTCCAATAACGGTTCTCTCCTGCTGGAAAGGCTAAGTATCCAATAGCTGTTCAGTCCATGAGGCTGGATGTCTCAGCTGGTCTTCAGTCTGTGTCGGAATCCCACAGAAGTAGGCTCTAATATCACTGGAGGGATGCCTCAGCGACAGGGTAGATAAAATTGCCAGTGGGAGTGAGGGCAAGGAGGCAAAACCCAAAAACTCTTCTTCCATGCACTTTTATGTGTGCTGCCACTAGAAGGCATGGCCCAGACTCAGGGTCCGTCTTCCAACCTCTAATAATTCAATCAATAAAATGACCCAGGTGTGCCCCACTGCTGTGGTTTTGCTTGATTCTAGTACATTTAGAATCAGGTTGACAACCGAGATTAACAGTCACACCAACATCTGAAGGTAGTTCCTCTACTGTTCCCCTCCCCACCCACACTACACCAGGTCTCACATTAAGGTGCTTGGTCCAGGAGGAGTTGATTTTTGTACAGGGTGAGAGATAGGGATCTAGTTCCATTCCTTTGCATGTGGATATTCAGTTGTCCAGCACCGTTTGTTGCAGAGTCTATGTTTATTTCAACATGTATTGTAGCTTCATGGTGTTGCTGCCTGTTCCAATCTGTTGATCTACAGGTCTGTTTTGGGGACAGAACCATTTTACCATGCTTCTGAAAAGTACACCATGAAAATCAGGTATGGTGATGCCTCCACACTGTGTTTATTTTTTTCTCAGGACTGCATTGGCTAGCTGCGGGCTTTTTTGCCTCTATATGCATTTTAGGTTTTTTTTTTTAATAATTCTGTAAAGAGTTAAATTAGCATATTGATGAATATTTCATTGAACCCGTAGATTTGTTTTAATACTACAGCCAGTTCATACTATCAAAATTTCTAATCTAAAATATCAGTCCTGAAAAACATACATACAAGTGACATTATATGGACTCAATAGATATTTGGGAATACATATGCATGCACAAATACAAATATCCATGCAATAACAATAAAGAAAGGGAGCATGAATTTGAGGAGGGTGAGGAGAGGAATATGGGGTGATATGGAGGGAGGAAAGGGAAGGGAGAAACATTGGACTGAAATTACATGATCAACAAATACGCTGCATGAAATTCGCAAAGGATTAATACAAAATTAATAAAAACAAACAAGAATTTCTAATCTAAGAACATGTAAAGTCTTTCCCCCTCTTAGTAGTTTGTTCAATTCCCTTCATGTATTAAAATAAAATAGCAAAGAAGACAATCAAGTGAAGACACTGCTTAAAGAATTAGAGGAAAACTTCGTTAGCTTTATATCTGATGGAGGATTAATATCTATAATATAAAAATAACTAAAATTAAACTAAACACACACACACACACACACACACACACACACACACACACACACACACACACACACACACACACACACACACACAAACAAACAGCAAACCAAACAACTCAATCAATAAGTTGGCTAAAAAATATGATTAGAAAATTGTCAAGAGGCTGCAGAAATGGCCCCAAGAGCTCTGGCTGCTTTTCCAGAGGATGAAGGTGGCTTGCCGCCGCCCGTAGCTCCAGTCCTATAGGATCGAGCGCCCTCTGCTGGTTTCCTCAGGCATTGCACACAGATGCTACACAGACATATTCAGCCAAACACTCATACACAAACTAGAAGTAAATAAGATCTCAAAAAATTTAAGAAGATAAAGTACAAATAGCCAACAAACTCAAGAAAAAAGTGTTCAGTGTCATCAGCCACTAGAGAAATCCAAATAAAAACAACAATGACAGTTCATCCCACTCGTCAAAATGGCAGTCATTAAAAAAAAAAAAAAAAAAAAAAATACTGGCAAGCATGGCAACAAAAGGGAGGCCATATTCACTGATATTTGGGAAGTAAATCAGTCCGGTTGTTATGTACACCAATATGAAAGTTCTAAAAACAATCTAAGAGTAAGTATGCCATATGATCCATCTGTATCCGTCCTGGGTACCTACTCAAGAGACTGTAAATAGTTTATCACAGATGCTTGCATACCCATGTCTACGGCAGTATCATGAACAGCAGCCAAGCTACAGAATTATTCAGAGCTGCCTATCAACATAGGGTAACATATAAAGAACATGAGGGGAATATACACAGGTTTTTTTCAGCTTTAAAGAAAAAACGAATTTATGTGGTCGTCTTAGTTTCTTTTCCTGTTACGGTGATAAAAGCAACTTAAGGGAGAAAGCGTTGATCTCAGCTCACTCTTCCAGGTTCGATCCACCACAGTGGAGAAACCAAGGCAGTAGGAACCTGAGGTAGCTGATCACATTGCACCTTCACCCAGGAGGAGAAAGCAAAGACCACGTGCATGTTAGGGCTCAGCCATGCCTCCACACGTAAATCCACACTCCAGGACCCCTGACCCAGCCAGTGGCCCCACTCACAAATACCCCAGTTAATGCAAGCCACATACTCCCCTGCAAGCAGGCACAGAGGCTGGTCTCCCAGGGGCTTCTAGTTCGGAAGTTACCATTTACAGTAAACTCGGTGGTTTGCCGTAAAAAGGATGAACTGGAGGTAATCGCATTTACGGGATCAAGCAAGTCTCATAAAGACAGATACAGCATGTGTCTTGATGAAGTTCTTTTGGCCAGCTTGACCCAAGCTGGAGTTCTTTGGGAGTTGGGAACCATGACTGAGAGATTGTCTTCGTCCGATTGCTTGTAGACAAGGTTGTTGAGAGCTAGCCACCCGAGTGAGTCAGTAAGTGGTGTTCCCGTGTGGTCTTGGCTTCAGTTCCTGGCGCCATGTTCCTGTCTTGAGTTCCTGCCCTGACTGCCCTCCCCGAAGGCCTATCAGCAGGAAGCTAAGATAAACCTTTTTCATTCCTGTGTTGCTTTGGTCATGGTATTTATTACAGGAATCAGAAACAAACGAAGGGTGCATTTCTCCACTTGTGTGTCCTAGACATTATATAATCATATATGTGCCAATGACATGAAAGCAGAAGCCGTGTTGGTTAGGGCAGCAAAGGGCACTAATGGGGCAGGAAGAAATGTAAGGACTGTGCCATGAACATGATCAGAGTATATAGGTCACTGTCTTAGTTAGGGTGTCAGCGCTGTGCAGCGGCATCACGACCAAGGCCACTCTTTATAAAGAACAGCATTTAACTGAGGCTAGCTTACACTTGTAGGGGTAATTCCAGTCCCGCCTCTTCGTTTGCAAATGGTCATGCTTGAACTTTTCTGTTGGGTTGTTGGTCCTATGGGTGCGAGGTAAGTGTGGTCAAGCTTTGATCACAAGGGGCCTCATTACTTTCTTGTATTGGGAGTGCTCATTGCCTGAGCTGTAGAGGTAATTCCAGCCCCTCCCTCCTCTTCGCCTGCGCATGGTCAGGTTTGACGTTTTTCTGTTGGGTTGTTTCTTTGTCACATGGCTATAAGATAATGGGTTCAAGCTTTGGTCACGTGGTTACGGCATCTGACCTATTAAAACCAAAGTTTTAGGAGATACAGTTTTCTTTTATGATGTGTGTTGTGATGTGACTTTTGAAAGTTTTTATCCTATCTCACTCATTACTTTTCAGGAAAGGTAGATGACCTCACTCCGTAAAGTTTCTATACTGAGCTGCAAGTAGCCTGTCCCCACGGGGTCTCATGGAGTGCTGCCCAGCTACTGCTTTTGAGTTGAAAGCCACTTCGAGGGCTCTTGACTGCCCATCGTCCACCACAATGTCAGACAAGAGCAAGGAAATGACCGAGGCTGAAGATGCGAAAGGATTTGTGGTCAGCAGGGGTAGGAGATGTGCGGGGCAGGATCACACAGGTGGTGAGAGGCGATAGAGGCTGCACAGTCCTGGCCCTAGGAACACCCACCTTTCCTTACCAGGCTGAGGAAGAGACTAGAGGTACCTACTGGAGAGGCGGAAGAACTCAGGGAATCCAGTTCCACAAGCAAACGCAATGGAGGAGGTGAAACGGAAGTTCTTTTCTGTTGGTCTGACATGGTGTCTTGCTTTGTGGCCCGATTGGCCCTGACCGAAGAGATCCTCCAGCTCCGTGGAGAGTAGCTGGGACTCCAGGTATGTGAAACACTGAATATGAATCTTTTCTAGCTAAGGCTGATAAACTTGTGCTTGAGACAACGAATTCAGGTTATTTGTTATTGCTTTTTAATCTCTCTACCTGTAAGACTCTTATGCAAGTTTGCACTCCCACCAGCAATGAAGGAGTGTTTCCCTTTCTCCACATCCTCGCCAGCATGTGCTGTCACTTGAGTTTTTGATCTTAGCCATTCTGATGGGTTTAAAATGAAATTTCAGAGTTGTTTTGATTTGCATTTCTCTGATGACTAAGGACGTTTATCATTTCTTTAAGTATTTCTCAGCCACTCAATATTCCTCTGTTGAGAATTCTCTGTTTAGCTCTGAACTCCATTTCTTAATTGGGTGATTTGGTTTCGTGGTGTTTAATTTCTTGAGTTCTTTATATATTTTGCATATTAGCCCTTTGTCAGATGTAGGGTTGGTAAAGATCTTTTCCCAGTCTGTAGGCTGTCGCTTTGTTCTGTTGACAGTGTTTTCTGCCTAACAGAAGCTTCTCAGCCTCATGAGGTCCCATTTATTAATTGTTGATTTTAAAGCCTGAGCTACTGGCATTCTGTTCAGGAAGTTGTCTCCTGTGCCAGTGAGTTCAAGGCTCTTCCCCACTTTTTCTTCTAACTGATTTAGTGTCTCTGGTTTTATATTGAGGACTTTAATCCACTTGGACGTGAGTTTTGTGCATGGTGATAAATATGGATCTAATTGCATTTTTCCACATGTAGACATCCAGTTAGACCAGCACCATTTGTTGAAGATGCTATCCTTTTTCCACTGTATAGATTTGGCTTCTTTCTCAAAAATAAAGTGTTGATATTTGGAAATCAATCTGGTGCTTTCTCAGAAAATTGGGAATAGGGCTACCTCAAGACCCAGCTATTCCACGCCCTGGAATATAACCAAAAGATGCTCCACTACACAATAAGGACATTTGCTCAACTATGTTCACAGCAGCCTTATTTGTAAAAGCCAGAATCTGGAAACAACATAGATGTCCCTCAGTCAAAGAATGGATAAAGAAACTGTGGTATATCTACACTATGGAATACTACTCAGCTATTAAAAACAAAGAAATCTTGAAATTTGCAGGCAAATGGATGGAACTAGAAATGATCATCCTGAGTGAGTTAGCCCAGATTCAGAAAGACACACATGGTATATACTCACTTATAATTGGATTCTAGCCCAATAGAGATGTCCTCTGAGAGTCTTCATTCAGCGGGATATTGGGACAGATGCTGGGACTTCCTATTGGGACTCCAGGTGAGAGAGGTATGGGAGAATGGGGTGATAGTAGGACCCAGAAGGTCCTGGAACCCTACAAGAAGACCATCAAGGCTGGCGGATCTAGACCCAGGGGGCTTGTACAAACTACTGTGCCAACCAAGGACAATTCATGCAGTAAACCTAGACCCCCTATTCAGATCTAGCCAATGGACAGCATATTCTCTGCAGTGAGGACTGACTCTGACATGAATTCTGGTGCCCCCTATTTGACCACTTCCCCTTGGTGGGGAGGCCTGGTGGCACTCAGAGGAAGGGTAAGCAGGCTATCAGGATGAGACCTGATAAGCTGTGATCATATGGTGGGGTAGGAGGTCCCCTTCTGTCACAGGCCTGGGGAGGAGAATAGAGTGATAAAGGGAGGGAGGGGGTAATGGGAAGATACAAGTGAGGACATAACAATTGAGATGTAATCTGAATAAATTATTTAAATAAAATAAAAAAGACTCTTATGCAAATGTTTTAATCCCTTAGCCCCAGTAAAACCTTCATTTACACAAAAGCCCTGCTGAATTCTCAGAATTTAAGTGAATCAAATAGTGACCCCATTTCTCTTTTCTTTCATTTCCTTTGTGCCAGTCCTTTTTAAAACCAGGCAGACATGAAAGAATGTGAGGTCGGACCTCAGCCAATGGGAAAAAGATGTAGTCATCACCTGCCTTAGAATAAAGTGCATTTCCTGTCCTCAAGTGCTTGCTGTTTGAGCATACCTTCTTGATCAAGAGTGAGGTTTCGGCTTGTTCAGACACTTCAATTGGAGTGAGGATCTCTGTCTTTGTTACCGTGAAGATAGCACGGCAGCCACATCTAGTTTGGAAGGAACTTCAAGGATCCTGTATTGGACTTATGATGGTCAGAACCTGGTCCCTGTTAGGCCTAGCAACGGAGGTTTGGCTACCAGATCTCAGCAGGTGAATTAAACAGAAAACTAATAGTTAAAAGCAGAAAAGCAATTTGTTCAATGTGGCTACACGGGGAAGAAGATCAAATAAAGAGGTCCGATGAGCCCTGGCCCCAGCTCCATCTTCAGAGTGCTGACATGGTTTAGGTGCTGGGATTATGGGTGTATCCCTCATGCCCAGTTTTATGTGATGCTGGGGATGGAACCCAGGGCTTCTGGCATGCACTCTACCAATTAAACCACAAGCCCGGCCATCATCATCATCATCACATCATCATCATCACATCATCATCATCACATCATCATCATCATCATCACCATCATCACATTATCATCACATTATCATCACATCATCATCATCATCATCATCACACCATCATCATCACATCATCATCATCATCATCATCATCATCATCATCAGGTATGTGTCTGCAAATAAATGATGAACTGCAGAAGATGCAGGCTCTGTGGGAGAGCCTCACAACAGCAGGGCATGTTCCCTCCCTCTCCTTACATGCACTTCCAGTTTTCTTTCAAAGTTGTTTGTATTTTCTTTTTCCTTTGTTTTCCTTTTTAATGTAATTCTCTCTCTCTCTCTCTCTGTCTTCCTTCCTTTCTGGACAGGGATTTGCTATGTAATCCAAGTTTGCCTCAAATTTATTATATAATTCCTGTTGTTCTTGATTTTTAGAAATCCCCTGCCTCATTCTCCCTCGTGCTGCAGGGATTACCAGCATGCACCACCCTGCCCAGCTCCAGGTCTATGGCATTAACCTTGAGTGACTCACCATTTCTCTCTCTGAGCCCGTTTCCCCATGTACATAATAACTTCAGCAATCCTTGCTCAGAGATTTATGGTAGAATGCCTGGCCCTGGTGTATGGGCTACAGGGCCACAAGTCCACACAGCCTTGTGGTAAGGGAAAAATAAAAGTGACACTTTAGGAAAGGAGCAGACAGGACACATACCCTTCAGAAGATGGGTTTCATTAAGAGAGAGGGAGGACCAGCCAGGCGTGGTGGCACATGTCTTTAATCCCAGCATTCCAGAGACAGAGGCAGGGGGAGCTCTGTGAGTTTGAGACCAACCTGCTCTACATAGCCAGTTCCAGGACAGCCAGGGATGCAGAAAGCCCCTGTCTCAAAGAGAGGCGAGGAAGCTGCCTCACAACCCTAAGGGTCATGGAGCCTTGAGGGAGGAGAGCGTTATGGAGGACAGAGGCAGCGTGACACAGATATGAGGTAGGACAACACTGTAGTCTTTGTAAAAACATTAAGTTCACTTACTGTGAAAGAGTAGAAGAAATAATGTCAGGGACCCAATGAGGGCGTACCTGAAGTGTGTGTGTTGTGGGGGAGGCAGAGAGGGAGAGAGTAGGGTGTTGCTTTTTTAACTTTCCCTAGGGGTTGGGAGTCTGTCCATGGTTCAACCGGTTTAGGGGCAGAGGCGTCAGGTCATGTGTTCAGAGCTGCAGAGTGGGGTAGGCAGCAGAGATAAGGAAGCAGGCTTGCCTCCTGTTACATCTATGAGATAAGAGACCAGAGCAGCCGGGGAGGTGCTACCACTGCTGTGATGAAACGCCTCAGCAAAATGATTTGGGAAGAGAAGGGTTAATTTGCTTTTTGCTTCATCATCACCATTCATCACTGAAGGAAGCCAGGGTAAGACCTCAAGAAGGCAGGAACCTGGAGGCAGGAGCTGATGCAGAGGCCAGGGCGGGTGGGGGTGCTGCTTACTGGCCTGCTCAGCCTGCTTTCTTATAGAACCTAGAATCATCAGTCCAGAGATGGGCCCTGGACTAATTAAGAAGACACCATACAGGCTTGCCTGTAGCCTGATCTTACATAGGCATCCTGTCCATTGAGGCTCCGGGGTCTCAGATGACTACAGCTTGTGTCATGTTGATGTAAAACTAGACCGCATAGAAGGGATGGCCTGATTTCTGAGTGCATGTGGGGTGGGGGTTGGGAGGGACTGGAATTAAAGTCCTGTGTCACTGTCCCCAGCTCTAACTTTCTCTCTTAAAGATGAAGAAATGGAGGAGAAGAAATACAGATCTCTCCTACACACTCACAAGCAAATGAAAGACTTAAGCAATGTTGGAAGATTAGCACCAAGGCAGAGGTGTGTGGTCCTTTAAGTCAGAGCCTGTGCTTTTAAGTCAGAGCCTGTGCTTTCATCCGAATCCCAGGATGCAACGGGTGTGGTGTGCATGTGTGTGTGCATGTGTTTAAGTAGTCTGGAGTCCCAGATGTCCCACACAGCAGTCAGCTAAAGTCATGTTTCCCTTCAAAGATGGCCAGGGTTCCATTCACACAAATGGGGACTCTGATGACCTGGTAGGAGACAAGGACTTCCCATTGAATCCAGAGAGGCTGAGGTGAGACAGGCAGGAGTCACAGACCGCCAAGTCATGGCTTGGAGACTGCTTAGTAAGACACAGTGGCCACCTATGCAGACAGCAAATGCTAATTCTGCCCTGCCCTGCTTCTAGGTGTCCCTGGCTGGAGCATCTGCCTGCCTGACCATGAGATGCTGCCTGCTTCCCAGACGCCCAGGCAGAAGGCACCAAAGCAGGCCCTCCTCAAATCTCCCTCACACTCCCCCAGGTCCATTCTGGAATCCAAGTGCCTCCTGTGATCTTTGTAACCTCTGGCCTTCCTGCATCTGCCCTGAGTCCTTTGTGTCTGTAAAAGGGGTAGTGGGGTAGGAAAAGTGCTGCCAAGCATGCCGGCATACCTCAGAGCCCACCGAGAGGGCACTGCCCAGTGGCCATGAAGCTTTTTTTCATAGTTCTTTAATTGTGCTGGATATGTTAATTTCCTGAATACAAAATATTATGCCAGGGCCTTTTCTTTCTGATGGCACAATTGGGCTCAAAGGCCCGTTAGCCTTCAGGATGACAGCTGTCAGGGTGAAGGAGGGACACAAGAGCTTTCCTCTGGACATGCACTCTCTTGCATTTAGAGCTGATAGGCCCTGTGGTGTTCTCATTGCTCAGCCAACAGAAAATGGCAGTGGCCCACATAGATCACTCTGAGGTAAGCATTCCTTCACTTGCTACTAGCTGTGTATGTCCATTGTTAACATGTCCATCCATCCATCCATCCATCCATCCATCCATCCATCCATCCATCCATTTGTCCTTCCATCCTTCCATCCATCCATCCAACCATCCATCCATCCATCCAACCATCCATCCAACCATCCATCCATCCATCCATCCATCCAACCATCCATCCATCCATCCATCCGCCCATCCATCATCCATCCATCCATTTGCCTTTCCATCCATCCATCCATCCACCATCCATTCAACCAACCATTTACCTGTTCAGGCATGCATGCAGCCAGCCAGTCACCTGTTTATCTATTCATGCCTGCATCCATTAGCTGTCCATTTATCTGCCTGTCTACCCATCTCTCTACCCATCTCTCTACTAGTAGAGGAGAGAGCCAGGAGGTGAGCAAGTATGAGACAAGGAAAAGGGAGCTTTATAAGGGTCAAATCTTACCCAAGGAAGATGAACTTTCAAGAGCCTTGGACTTGGATTTGGAGCAGTTCTGGTGGCTCTGGTGGTTAGCAAAGGTAATGGTTGTGAGCAAGGGCTTTAAGATTTGAGCTGCGCTTCTTCCTCTGATGCCTTTGAAGACTCACTTGACTTCGCTGGTCTCCGTGGTTGTTGTAAGGGCACCATGGTGGTTTGAATAGGACTGATCCCCATAGACTCATAGATTTGAATGCTTGGTCATGAGGGAATGATGTTATTTGATAGCGATTAGGGGGTGTGGCCTTGTTGGAGGAGTAGGTGTGGCCTTGTTGGAGTAGGTGTGGCCTTGTTGGAGGAGTAGGTGTGGCCTTGTTGCGTAGGTGTGGCCTTGTTGGGGGAAGTGTATCACTGCATGTGGGGTTTAAGGTTTCAAATGCTCAAGCCAGGCCAGGTGTCTCCTTCTTTCTGCTGCTTGAGGATCCAGATGTAGAACTCTTAGCTACTTCTCCAGGGCCACATCTGTCAGCATGCTGCCATGCTTCCTGCCCCGACAATAATGGAACCTCTGAAACTTAAACAATCTCCAATTAAATGCTTGCTTGTATAAGAGTTTCTGTTGGGAAACTGTGCTGCTAAGGTCGCAGTCTCCATTACTGAAAAGTCCTAAGTTCAATATAAAATGGAAGACTCCTTCTGTCAGCAAGACTTTCTCTTCTCTGCCTTGGGGATCCTAGGTCCCCACACTCTCTGCCTGAGGAATGTCACGTAGCCCTCATGGAAATTACACCTCCAATTCTCTTTCCTCTGATAGGAACCCATTCATAAGCACCTGGGAGTCCTGGAATGCCTCCTATGAAAATAAGGCATCTCAGTGCCTTAGCCTTTCAGCCAAGCTCCTTTGCCCATGCTGAATATTCCTAGCCCCTCCCCAGAGTTCTATGTAACCTTCATTCACTCGAAATAAAATTGATCTGCCTCCCCAAAGCTGATCCCGGAGTATTGTTTTTTCCATTCATACTCTCGGGGCTTCCAATTGCCTCGACCACTGCCCCTCCTCCCAACTGCCCTCATGAACCAACATCGGCCAACAATCCCTGGGGACAGAGAGGGTCACAAGTTTCCATGGTCATGGTGGTCTCTTCACAGCAATAGAACAAGACTAAGATGGGCACAGTACTTAGGAAGGTGCTTGGCACACAGCACCTTTCACCTTTTCATGGAACGTGCCACTTGCAGCAGAAGCAGGCCAGGAAGAGCACACATCTGGACTGGAAAGGAGGAAGGCACAGACACGACCACGTCCCTTACTTTGGTTATGAGATCATTGCCAAAGCAGACCCCAAGACACTGAGATTCCTTCAGGATTCCCAGGCTGCGAGAAGAGAAAGTATAAAGCCTGGGCTGGCCAGGGAGGGAACCTTTCTCTGACAAGCGATTCACAGCTTGGCATGGAGGAACTGGTGGGTCAATGACAGCGAGACCACACCTGGCATGCGACTACAGAGCTATGTGGTACTCTGGCCTTGACTTAAACCTTGGCTTCATTTCAGAACCTCCAAAGATGGGCTTGGGGGTGTGGGTATCCCTAGATCTATTTGTCTTTTCCAGTGTGGACAATAAAAATCTCTCTCTCTCTCTCTCTCTCTCTCTCTCTCTCTCTCTCTCTCTCTCTTCTGTCTCTCTGTCTCTCCTTGTCTCTCTCTCTCTCTCCCTCTCTCCCTTTTTCACTATTAATTTTGGCTATTTTAATTGGCTTCTTGAGCCTCAGTGCCATTAGACACTGTATGCTTAAGACGACAGAGCTCCAGGTGGAAGGAACTTGAGTCTCTATAACTGGAAGGCAGAATGTCAGCACATCACTCAAGGTCAGGATGGATGGGTCCTGCTCCAATCACCTTCCGTCCTGGGCACATGATCTGCAGTGCAAGCCTGACAGCCAATATCCGCTGTGTCCTTGGTTACGCTCATCTCATCTCATGACTTTTCCTGCACCGACATCCACCTCTCTCTGCTTCCTGAGTGGATGCAACGTGACCAGCTGCTTCAAGTTCCCTGCTTCCTGGATGTGGGCGTGGCACGACCAGCTGCTTCAAGCTGCTGCTGTTAGCTTTGCCTTCTCCTTCTCTGTACCCCAACCTGTAAACTGAAATAAAGTACACAGTGGGTTCCAAGTTGCTATCATGATTTGCGCTCCTTCATTAAAATAAAATTGGCTTGCTGAGGATACGTAACCCATCTTGGCTTGTTAGGGGCACAGTCTGCTACCTTAAACCTGGTAACAGAAAGCTGTGTGAAGGGTGCCCATCGCACTAGTCTCTCTGAGGAGAAGAGGGCGCAGGAGAGAATGCAGGTCCTCGAGGTGGTGGCAGGTGCACAGGCTCAGAGGGAGAATGCTTAGAGGAGCAGTGTCCCTCTCTGGTAATGACCTGAACCATTTCCCATCATCCTGAGTCTGCTCATGGCCATAAAATATGGGATGACACTAGATTTGGTCATTAAGTAAATGGGATAACAAAATAATTGGAAAATGGATCCTTGTCCGGAAGGGGTGGGATTGTTCCCTGGGCTATTGTCTGTGTCCTGCTCTCTGAGTAATCTGCCAGAGACAGGCAGACAATGTTAGGATCAGAAGTGACGAGAAACTGTGTATTGAAAAGAGCCGGAAATTACCCATGGCTGTAACAGAGCCTTTGTCTCCTGAGGAGAAGGAGCTAAAAGGGCTCTGAGTGTTTCCTAGGTGTGGGTTTAGGGGGTGGGGAGTTGGGAGCAGAGGAAAGGAGGATGGTGACAGTGAGACAGAATGTCATATCTGAGTCCCAGTCTTTGTCTAGTGACTGGGTGACTGGGTACCCGCAGGCTGCAGAGGAGGCTAGAGGTGGTGACCTGTGTGCTGAGAAAGGCTGCTGGTCAGTTTGTCTGCCTGTCTTCTAGGCTGCTGAAATTGACACCTTCCAGTTCAAGCCTCAGTGCACCCACCAAGCCACAGTTCCCCTTGGGACCAAGCAGAAGAAAGCTGGGTGGTATTCTAGGAGGCAGATCTTGTGGGACAGCCTGGTTTTTTGGAGGAGAGGTCATGGACAGGACAGGTTGTGTGATGGCTAGCTTTGTCAGCTTGACCCAACCTGGAATTACCTGGGAGGGGAGGAGAGAGAGAGAGAGAGAGAGAGAGAGAGAGAGAGAGAGAGAGAGAGAGAGAGAGAGAGAGAGAGAGAGAGAGAGAGAGAGAGAGAGAGAGAGAGAGAGTCCCAGAGAGGAATCGTTTATGTTGGATTGGCTTATGGGCAAATCTGTGGGAGATTGTCTTAATTACATTAACTGATGTGGGGAAGACCCAGCCCATTGTGGGCAACACCACTCCCTACTTAGGGGACCCTGAACTGTCTATGAATGGAGAAACTGGGCTGAGAACAATGAAGCAAGCAGGCAAGCAAGAAGGCGAGCATTGAGTGCATTCATTTTTCTCTGCCTTTGACTGTAAATGTCATCTGACCAGCTGTTTCAGGCTCCTGTCACTGTGACATCACTTACTCCAGTGACGGACTATAACCTGGAGTTATGGGCTGAATCAAGCCCTTTATTCCCTAAGTTGAGTTTTGTAAGAGTATTTTAGCACAGCAAGAGAAAAGAAACCAGAACCCACGAGAACTGGCCCCACCCCATTCTCTATGAATGAAGAAACCATTGTGTTGTGTCAAAATATGTTAGGCACAGGTCTGAACCTAGAGGGCCCCTGATGAAATGTACATGTCCCTGTGCCTTGAATAATGACTTGGATCGAGGACATATAGATAATGATAGAAATAGAGGCAATTTACTAAAAAAGAAGAAAAGACATCCCCAGGGGGAATGGAGTGGAGGTTAATGAACTGGTAAGAAGACAGGCTCTCAAAAGTCCAACTTTCTGTGAGCTCAGACTCTTCTCAGGTCACTGCTTGGTGCCTATCTTCTCCCGTGTTTACACACTCTGCCCTTTCCTCATGCTTTTCTGTTTGCTTGTTTTGTTTTTGTCCCCTGTTGCCCAAGCAGGGTAGGGTTTCCAGTTTTTTGGGGACCTCTCTCTGTACCATTAATTTTCTGGTACAAGACGCCAACCTGAATTGGTACCTCTGGGGCACCCAGAGGGTATGTCTCCTATGTGAGCTTTTAGGCTCAAAGCCTGGACTCAGGTAGCCCCAATAAGCAAGGCTCACTCACCCATCCCCAGTGTGTATATTAAAGAGACAAGTAATAGTGGAAAGCCTAAAATAGTCAGCTTTTATTTTGAGGGGTAAATTATAGATCCATAGCACTGGCAACCTGTAGCTCGGCTCTTTTTTGTTTCCCAGATAACCACCACTTTTTAAAATGTTACTTGTTTTTTAAAAATTTTATTACATTTATTTATTTGTGTATCTATTTATCATCTACCATCTGTCTGTCTGTCTGTCTGTCTATCACCTCTCTCTGTGTGTCTGTGCATCTTTGTATGGGTGAGGGCGCATGCGCTGTGCCTTGCATGTGGAGGTCAGAGGACGCTTGCGGGATTGTTCTCTCCTTCTACCATGTGGGTTCCAGGAGTTGAACTAAGATTGTCAGGCCTGGTGACAAGTCCCACCCTCTGGGTTGCCTTGCCAGTCCTTAATTACTTCTCGGTGTCACCTTAAAAAGCAGAATCTTTACTGCTGGGCGTGTAGCTCAGGGGATGGGTGCTTGACCAACATGTCTGAGTCCCCAGTTCAATCCTTAGTATAGGGTTCGGGGGGGGGGAGCAGAAGCTTGGAGTCCTTTGTTCCCCACCCAGTCAACATCACCCTCTTGTTCTTTGTCCTTGTCTTCAGCTGTCTGTGTGTGAACCTGCCACCTCCCTGGCATCATTAAAGCAGAATGGATGGTCCAGCTGCACGTCCGAGTGCCTCTGCAGCTACTTGATGCAGCAGAGAGCTTTGCCCTTGAAAGACAATAGTTTCAGGATGATAGAATGGTACAAGCTGAAGCCTTCCTTTCGGAGCCTTAAAGAAAGAGAGAAACGTGGTAAGGATCAACACATGACTAGATCTGAAGAGAAATTCGGGGAGACCTCATGGCTCATGTGTATTCAGGATCTCTGACGTGGGAATAGATGAGGGGCCTCGGGGTCTCATTGGGTCGTGTAACCTTTTCTGCTTTGTAGGCATATAGATAAGAGGAATATACTTTCTTAACAAGCAGATATGGCTATATAACACATGTACAGCAAGCTCTAAATCTTTAGTTATATCAAAACATGCTAACAGCCTCTAACGTGGATGAGATTCAGGTGAGAGTCCGCCCCCGGGGAGACATAAACAGTGTTCCTCTCTCTTCATGATGGTCCCAAGAACAAACAAGGAAACCAGTGAGTTTATTAAGCTCATTAGGTGTTGCTTGCGGGAGCATGGGCGACACCCAAGGCAGTGCACTGGGTCTTCACTCAGCATGCTTTCTCCAGGGCTGTGTAAGGAGCCTCTTCCCTCACCTCCTGCAGCACGCGTGCTATGGAACGGCTCAGGATCCCCAGGCCTTGTGCAGTTAGTGTTCCTTGCATACAGATGGCTAGGTGGAGACGTTAGAGTGTAAGAACCCTCCTCATGACCCTTGTCCCTGAGAGACTGTCAGGAGTCCCTCATGATGGTCTCTGGCATGCAGGAACAGCAAGTCTGCTGAAGACTACAGCTGTTTTTTTCTTAGAGAACTGTTCACTAAGAGCCAGCCATAGGCCAACTAGAAACAAGAAGTCACCACTATGAAGCCAGAGGTGCCCATCTGCTACATCCGTGTAAGGGGCCTAGGTCCAGTCTATTTTTGGTCCTTGGTTGGTGCTTCAGTCTCCACAAGCCCCTCTGGGCCCTGGTTAATTGCCTCTGTTGGTCTTCATGTGGAGCTCCTGTCATCTCCAGGTTCCTCTATCCATCCAACCCCTCCTTTTCCACAAGACTTCCTTTGCTTTGCCTGAATTTTGGCTGTGAGTCTCAGCATCTGTTTAGATCTGCTGTTGGGTGGAGCCTCTCAGAGGACAGCTACACTAGGCTTCTGTCTACAAGCATAGCAGAGTGTCATTAGTAGGGGTGGGTCTCAGGTAGAGCCAGGCATTGGTGGGACGTTCCCTCAATCTCTGCTCTATCTTTATCCCTGCTCATCTTGTAGGCAGGGTAAATTTTGGGTCAAAGTTCTTGGATTGGGGCCTGTCGCTGATATGGATTTGGTTGCCTGCTTTTTGATCACTTCCCTCCCGGCCCCCCCTCACCCCCCACCTCCCAGGCAATGCTGTCTTGCCAGGCTGCAGAGGAAGAGGATGTGCTCAGTCCTGAAGTGACTTGATGAGCTGGGATGGGTGGGTAGGAGGGCTCCCCTTTTCTGAGGAATAGGAGAAGGAGGGCGAGGCAGAGAGGAGAGGATGGATGGGGCTATGACTGAGATGTAAAGTGAATAAATAATAATAATAATAATTATGATGATGATGACGATAATAATAATAATAATAAGTCACCATCAGGTGTCATGACCCTCACACTTTCACCCATTCACCACCACCTTACCTAGAAATATATATGGATAAATGGGGAAAAAACATAATTTTAAAGTTGAAGAGAAATGTAAACATACCTGTGGGTGTTACCCACAAAACCTGTGGGTGTTACTTGGAGGAGTCTATTTATTTATTTATTTATTTATTTATTTATTTATTTATTATACAGTGTTTGCCTGCATATACACTTACTCGCCAGGAGAGGGCACCAGATCTCATTATAGATGGTTATGAGCCATCATGTGGTTGCTGGGATTTGAACTCAAGACCTCTGGAAGAGCAAGCTGGTGCTCTTAACCCTGAGCCATCTCTCCAGCCCGGAGGAGTCTTTGTAGACTGAAACACATTAGAAAAAAAAAAAAAAAAGATCAAACACTGACATGACTACTCAGATGCAGAATTTTGTTGACAGTAAGCCATCAGCCAGCTATAGCTATCAAATTTTATTAAAAGTGAATGAAGTTATAAATTCAATTCTTTGGTCACCTGAACACATTTTAAAGGCTCAGCAGTCACATGTAGCTGATGGTGGATATATATATATATATGTTCTGGCATATAGTCTGGCATATAGCAAAAGAAGCAGGAAGAATCACATTGCTTCAGGGAGATAGGTGTGGGCCAGCACATATGTGTCATAGTGTTTCAATGAACCAAGAGCTTAGGTCTTCAGCAGACCACTCAACAAAAAAGTCTTCGGCAAATGTTACCAGTGAGAAAAAAGAAAGGCAGCCAGAGAGATGGCTCCGCAGGTGGAGGTGCTGCTGTGGAGCCTGGTGACCAGTGTTCCATCCCCCAACCAACATAACGGACTGAGAGAAGTGACTCCTACACGTTGTCCTCTGACCTTCACACACGAGAGCATCGTGCAGACGCAAACAGACAAACAAGCAAACAAATGAATGTAGAACAATTTTGCGAAAAGAAAAGGGATAATAGAATTGGAAAAAGAGATACGAACTGGAACACAGAAGAGCTTCCCATAGTATTACAGAGGGCTGGGGAGGTGGCCTAGTGGTCAAGAGCATTTCCTGCTCTTACAAGAGGACTCGAGTTGGGTACCAGCCCCGTGGCTGGCAGTTTACAACCATGTGCATCTCCCACTCCAGAGGGTACAGCATCGTCTGCTGGAGTCTATAATCACTGCACACATGTCTCTCTGGTACACATAAATAAAAAAAAATACTATACTATAAGCGACTTCTTACTGTTACCATTGGGGACCTAGATAAAATGCTTCTGATAAGAATAAAAAGAGCCTAGTACAACACCCCTAAAGGGGAAAAGTAAAAATACAATGACAACGGAGAGAAACTAGAGTCAGAACTCCCCTGCAGAGGACACTGGGTTGATACTACTTATGGACAGATTCTGTTCCATGCTCAAGGAAAAGCTAATGGCAACACAGCGGCCAGAGTACACAGGAAGTGTGCAGAGCTGCTGAGCTTAGGCCAGTCTGTTAGCATAGCAAGCATGACTGGCACAGCTAGCTGCAATCTGTGTCTGCTCCTGTACGGAGCACACTGAGCTTTTGTATGTGAAGTCGCCACAGGAAAACACTGTAGACTTGTGTGAGAATAAGAGTGAAAAGGCAAACAGCCTTTTGGTATGCTACCAGAGACGGCTTTGACCTTATGAATGCTCAGAAACCATCTCTAAGATGAGAGTTCCTGGGCACTCGCTCAAGACAGTGCCAGCAGACCAATATCAGTCAACGTGGGTTTGTGTTTTTAACAAATTTCTGAAGTTGGTGCTTTGGTCTGGATTCTATGAAGAATGTGATATAAGCAGTTGCTTTCAGGCAACTTATCTTGGGAATGATTCCAGGGTGGCAAAATGGAATGCTAGGAGAAGTGTGCTGGGGAAGCTGAGAAGTCAATTATTACTGTGGGGACTCTCAGCGAGATCAACTGGCACTTACTTTAGAATTACCTGATGCAGACCTGGGAGTGTGAAATGCTTAGTCACTGTCCTATTTTCTATTGGACAAGGACTTTTTGAGGGAGGGTCACTTCCCCGAAACTTCTGGATTTGATAGCGTAGCAAAGGCTGGGGTGGAACGGAAGATAGGTATGCCTGGCATTGCTAAGGGGAAGCTAAAGAGCTGGTTGCCACAGTAACTGCTGTGCACAAGTCAGCCAAGAGAATGTGAGACAGGGCTGAAAAGACGTCTGACATTACGTAGTAAAGTTCTAGAATAATACACGAAGTAAACATCTCCGTAAATAACAAGTCACCAAATAGCATATACATTTTTCTCTCTATATGTGTAGTCATGCCTTGCATAACAACATCTGGTGAATATGGGATGCTTATAGGCAGTAGTCCCATAATATTTTATCAGTTAGTGATGATGCAGCTGTCATAGTTTGTGTAAACACATGCTGATGATAAAATAATCCAACAAGGCCTGGGAATGTCGCTGAGTTTGTAGATTGCCCACTCAGCATTGTTGTATGACATTGTCACTGCAGAGATGTGAAACCAAAGACAGACCAAAGTATAGAGCCTCTAAGGTCAAACTTGGTGACTGCAAAGGAGGATGGAGAGGGAGGTGTAGAGGAATATTAATTCAGAGCATGGCTGTTTTGGCAAGAGATCATATCCAAAGACCTTCTAGGTCTATAAGATCTAGCTGGAATACAGAAATGTCTTTAATGCAGGAGACAGAGGCAAACAGATGTGAGTTCAAGGCCAGCCTGGTATAGAGCAAGTATCAGGTAAAGAAAAACTTAGATCCAGGCATGGCCTTTAATCTGAAACAAAGGTAAAGTTAGTTTGTAGAAGGCAGACACCCATGTGATATCTAATTGAGTGGCAGAAGAGGTGATGAATCAGAGAAGATTTGACAGAATAGGATATGCCCAACACTCACGAGAAATGAGAGGAAAGGGAAGCTACTTAAGAGGCAGTTTTTCAGAGAGAGAGGAGGCCATTTTTTTTTTTACCTCAAAAACTTTAATCATTGATTACACAGCCTTGCAGGATACATTCCCCCCCTAAAGTCTTCCTTGATAATATAAGTATATTGAGACACAAGAAACAAAGCGAGTAAACAGCAAATTCCATGAGAACTAAAGATTAACATTGTGATAAAATCAGTTCAAAAAAAAACTCAATGTCTTTTTTCCTTGATCGGTGTCTTTTTTTTTTTTTAATTAATTTATTCTTGTTACATCTCAATGTTTATCCCATCCCTTGTATCCTCCCATTCCTCCCCCCGCCCATTTTCCCATTATTCCCCTCCCCTATGACTGTTCCTGAGGGGGATTACCTCCCCCTGTATATGCTCATAGGGTATCAAGTCTCTTCTTGGCTACCTGCTGTCCTTCCTCTGAGTGCCACCAGGTCTCCCCCTCCAGGGGACATGGTCAAATGTGAGGCACCATAGTACGTGAGAAAGTCATATCACACTCTCCACTCAACTGTGGAGAATATTCTGACCATTGGCTAGATCTGGGAAGGGGTTTAAAGTTTACCTCCTGTATTGTCCTTGGCTGGTGCCTTAGTTTGAGCGGGACCCCTGGGCCCAAATCTGCCTATCATATTGTTCTACTTGTAGATTTCTAGGACCCTCTGTATCCTTTTATTTTGCTATTCTCCCATGCATCTCTCATTTAGAGTCCCAATAGGATGCCTTCCCCTCTGTCCCAGTTTCCTGGTAAGTGAAGGCTTTCGTGGGACATGCCCCTTGGGCTAGTATGCAGATATAAGTGAGTATATGCCATTTGATTCTTTCTGCTTCTGGGTTAACTCATTCATTATGATCATTTCTAGCTCAATCCATTTATCCACAAATTTCGGGAATTCCTTGTTTTTAATAGCTGAGTAGTATTCCATAGTGTATATGTACCACAGTTTCTTTATCCATTCTTCTACTGAGGGACACTTAGGCTGTTTCCATGTTCTGGCTATTATGAATAAGGCTGCTATGAACATGGTTGAGCAAATTTTCTTGTTGTGTGCTGGAGCATCTTCTGGGTATATTCCAAGGAGTGGAATAACTGGGTCTTGAGGAAGCCCTATTCTCATTTTTCTGAGATAGCACCAGATAGATTTCCAAAGTGGCTGTACTAATTTGCATTCCCACCAGCAATGAAGGAGTGTCCCTCTCTCCCCACATCCTCGCCAGCATGTGGTGTCACTTGAGTTTTTGATCTTAGCCATTCTGATGGAATCTCAGAGTTGTTTTGATTTGCATTTCCCTGATGACTAAGGAGGTTGAGCATTTCTTTAAGTGTTTCTCAGCCATTTGATACTCCTCTGTTGAGAATTCTCTGTTTAGTTCCAAGCCCCATTTCTTAATTGGGTTATTCGGTTTGGTGGTGTTTAATTTCTTGAGTTCTTTATATATTTTGGATATTAGACCTTTGTCAGATGTAGGGTTGGTGAAGATTTTTTCCCAGTCTGTAGGCTGTCGCTTTGTTCTCTTGAAGTGTCTCCTGCCTTACAGAAGCTTCTCAGCCTCATGAGGTCCCATTTATTAATGGTTGACATTAAGGCCTGGGCCGTTGGTGTTCTGTTCAGGAAGTTGTCTCCTGTGCCAATATGTTCCAGGCTCTTTCCCACTTTTTCCTCTAAGTGGCTTAGTGTCTCTGGTTTTATGTTGAGGTCTTTAATCCACTTGGATTTGAGTTTTGTGCAAGGTGACAAATATGGGTCCAGTTTCATTTTTTTACACATAGACCTCCAATTAGACCAGCACCATTTGTTGAAGATGCTATCCTTTTTTCATTGAATGGATTTGGCTTCTTTGTCAAAAATCAAGTGACCCATATGTGTGTGGATTCATATCTGGGTCTTCGATTCGATTCCACTGATCAACCAGCCTGTTGCTGTGCCAGTACCATGCTGTTTTAATTACTATTGCTTTATAGTACAGTTTGAAATCAGGTATGGAGATTCCTCCAGAGCACCTTTTATTGTACAAGATTGTTTTAGCTATTCTGGGTTTTTTGTTTTTCCATATGAAGTTCAGAATTGAACTTTCAATGTCTTTAAAAAATGTGTAGGTATTTTGATAGGGATTGCATTGAATCTGTAGATTGCTTTTGGTAGGATGGCCATTTTTACTATGTTAATTCTCCCGATCCATGAGCAAGGAAGATCATGCCATCTTCTCAGGTCATCTTCAATCTCTTTCTTTAGAGTTTTGAAATTTTTTTCATACAAGTCCTTCACTTGCTTAGTTAGGGTAACTCCTAGATATTTTATATTGCTTGTGGCTAATGTGAAGGGTGTAGTTTTCCTAATTTCTTCCTCTGCAAGCTTGTCATTTGTGTATAGGAAGGCTACAGACTTTTTTGAGTTACTTTTGTATCCAGCCAATTTGCTGAAGGTGTTTATCAGCTTTAGGAGTTCTCTGGTGGAATTTTGAGGGTCACTTATGTACACTATCATATCATCTGCAAATAGGGATAATTTGACTTCCTCCTTTCCCATTTGGATACCCTTGATCTCCTTTTGTTGTCTTATTGCTCTGGCTAGTACTATATTGAAGAGATATGGAGAGAGTGGGCAGCCTTGCCTTGTTCTCGATTTTAGAGGAATTTCCTTGAGTATCTCACCATTTACTTTGATTTTGGCTATTGGCTTGCTGTATATAGCCTTTATATGTTGAGGAAAGTGCCTTGTATCCCCGATCTCTCTAAAACTTTAAACATGAATGGGTGTTGAATTTTATCAAACGCTTTCTCTGCATCCAAGGAGATGATCAGTGGTTTTTTATTTTCAGTTTGTTTATATGGTGGATTACATTGATGGATTTCCGTATATTAAACCATCCCTGCATGCCTGGAATGAAGCCTATTTGGTCATGATGAATGATATCTTTGATGTGTTCCTGTATTCGTTTTGCAAGTATTTTATTTAGTATTTTTGCATCTATGTTCATAAGAGAAATTGGTCTGAAATTCTCTTTCTTTGTTGAGTCTTTGTGAGGTTTAGGTATTAATGAGACTATGGCCAAGGAGGCCATTTTTTTTAAACCAGGACAGTAATAAAGAGATGGGTTGCAGAGAGAGAACTCGGGTGAAGATGGAATGGGCTAGAAAATAAGAAGAAGCCAGAAGATAGAGCAGATTGCTGCATTAGTTTAAGGCCAAGCAGGACAATTCAGAGATCAAGAGAAAAGCCAGATTAAATAAGTCAGCTGGGAGGAGTTTGAGCCAGAACAGCTGAGTTGAACCAGCCAGCCCAGAAAGAACAAGTAAAGGTGAGCTTATTAAGCACTAAGTCTTAGAGGCTGAAAACATTCTAGGCCTAGATTAGATTGTACAGAGGCTAGAAGCTTCCAGGACCAGGCCTAGGCCAGCAGAAGGAGGCAGTAAGCCTTCCACATGACAAATGAGTCAGGAGAATAAAAGCAATTTTTACAGGGAGCCACCAAACAGCCTGATCCACCCTCCTCTAGGCCACAGAGTAGGTCTGAGCCAGGGAGGAAGAAGTTCCTGCAAGGGTGAATTTTGATTTAGACAGGGCTGTGCTCCTATGACTGAAAATACTATGAGGATTAAGTGGTTCGAGATGACTAAGAAGTTAGTGCGCAGGCTGTCACTAAGAGCCTGGAAAAAGAGACCTGATAGCGCAGAGCTGAAAGTGACGAGAACAGAGTTGAAGGCATTTCTTGACTGTGCCCATGGAGTTTGGCCAGTCTATAAACCAGCCATTCTTACTTGCATTCAGTGTTATATAGCCAGGCTGTGGGTGTGGCTGGGTTTGGCAAAGTGCTTGTGTTGGGGTTTAACTGGGAAATGTCCCTCATAGGCTCATGTGTTTGGATACTTGGTCCCCAGTAGGTGGCGCTGTAAGGGAAGCGGAGCCTTGCTGGAGGGAACATGCCCCAGCCAATGCAATGTGGCAAGCCAGTTTCATGCTCTGTGCCTACCCTGCTATGGGCTATCAGCTGGATTAAACCCTTTCCCTTAAGATACTTTGGTCATGTATTTTGTTTCAGTAATGTGTAGAGCAACCAAGGCAGCTCACCTAGCACAGAGTAGGTCCTGTGTTCAATCCCCAGTGCTTCATAAACTAGACTTGTTGGCCAGTGCCCAGGACTAGGCAGGGAGGTGAAGGCAGGGGGCTTGGAACTGCAGTACAAAAAGTCAAGGGCTTTCTTGAGGTATATGAGATTCTGTTGCCAACAAACAAACAAACAAACTGTATTGCCAGAGTCTGTGGTTCATACTTATAGATATCTGAAAGGCTAAGACAAAGGGGTCAAACTTCTGGCATTTGAGATCAGCCCTGGGAGTGAGTACAAGAGGAAAATGAATATGTATACACAGGAGAAGCCAGTGCAGATTTATCTAGATGCTTCTCTATTTGTCCCGTGTTTAATCAGTTGTCTTCCCTGGACCGGTGCAGGTGTTGTGGGTGCTGCCACAGCCTCTGTGAGTTCATATGTGCATCAGTCCTGTTGTGTCTGGAAGACACTGTTTCCTTGCTGTCTCCCATCCCTACAGGCTCTTACCTTCTTTCTGCCTCCTGTTCTGCCTCTCTCCCCGAGCCCTGAGGTAAGGGGATGGCCTAGTTTTAGTCAGGTGTTCACATAACTCTGTGAAGTCACATGGACAAGGCAAAGCTGCTTGGTCAAACAGCAGAGCTCACAGAGGTGCGTAAGTGTGTTCTGGAGCTGGTGGGAGCTTTGGCATTTGGTGAGCATCTTAGTTAGTGTTTCTATTGTGATAAAACACCACGACCAAAAGCAACTCTCAGCTAATCACACTCAGGATGTGTTCCATCGTGGAAGGAAGTCAGGGCGGGAACTCACGGCAGGAGCCTGGAGGCAGCAGCAGCAGCTGAAGCAGAGGCCATGAAGGAGTGCTGCTCACTGCCTTGTTCCTCAGGACTTTCTCAGCCTGCTTTTTTTTTATTTTTATTTTTATTTTTATTTTTATTTTTATTTTTATTTTTATTTTTATTTTTATTTTTTTTTTATTTTTTTTTTATTAATTTATTCTTGTTACATCTCAATGTTTATCCCATCCCTTGTATCTTCCCATTCCCCCCCCCCCCCGCCCATTTTCCCATTATTCCCCTCCCCTATGACTGTTCCTGAGGGGGATTACGTCCCCCTATATATTCTCATAGGGTATCAAGTCTCTTCTTGGCTACTTGCTGTCCTTCCTCTGAGTGCCACCAGGTCTCCCCCTCCAGGGGACATGGTCAAATGTGAGGCACCATAGTACGTGAGAAAGTCATATCACACTCTCCACTCAACTGTGGAGAATATTCTGACCATTGGCTAGATCTGGGAAGGGGTTTAAAGTTTACCTCCTGTATTGTCCTTGGCTGGTGCCTTAGTTTGAGCGGGACCCCTGGGCCCAAATCTGCCTATCATATTGTTCTACTTGTAGATTTCTAGGACCCTCTGGATCCTTTTATTTTGCTGTTCTCCATGCGTCTCTCATTTAGAGTCCCAATAGGATGCCTTCCCCTCTGTCCCAGTTTCCTGGTAAGTGAAGGCTTTCGTGGGACATGCCCCTTGGGCTAGTATGCAGATATAAGTGAGTATATACCATTTGATTCTTTCTGCTTCTGGGTTAACTCATTCATTATGATCATTTCTAGCTCAATCCATTTATCCACAAATTTCGGGAATTCCTTGTTTTTAATAGCTGAGTAGTATTCCATAGTGTATATGTACCACAGTTTCTTTATCCACTCTTCTACTGAGGGACACTTAGGCTGTTTCCATGTTCTGGCTATTATGAATAAGGCTGCTATGAACATGGTTGAGCAAATTTTCTTGTTGTGTGCTGGAGCATCCAAGTTCAGCCTGCTTTATTATACAGCCCAGGGCCACCTGCCCAGCATGGCACTGCCAGCAGTGGGCTTGGCCTCTCTCTATCAATTAACAATGAGGAAAACAGGCTACAGATTTGTGTGTGTGTGTGTGTGTGTGTGTGTGTGTGTGTGTGTGTGTGTGTGATGGAGATATTTTCTCAATTGAGGTTCATCTTCCAAGATTATTCCACCTTGTGTCAAGTTGACAAAAACAAGCAACAAACAAAAATAATCAGAACAGGGAGAAAGTTAGTAAATGGTGCTGAGCCCTTTCACACAAAATAGTCCCCATTACTGTGTGTGAGTGTGTGTTTTTGTGTGTGTGTGTGTGTGTGTGTGTGTGTGTGTGTGTGTGTGTGTGTACATGTCTGTGGAGGATAGAGCTCATCTTCAGATGTGAGTCTTCGGGATCTATGCATCTTATTTTTTGAGACAGGGTCTTTCACTGAAACCTGCACTTACTGTTTTTAAGCTGGGCCAACTGCCTAGTGATCCCCAGGGATCCTTCTGTCCCACCTCACCATCACCGGGACAGTAAGTGCACACCCAACTTAGCTTCTTACATGGGTGCTGGGAAGAGAACTCGGCTCTCCCGGTGAGTGTAGCAGGCACTTTAGCAACTAGCCACTTCCCCACCCCCACCCCGCAGATGGGCTTTACACTAAGAGAACCTTGGTATTCCCATGTGACTTTCTGAAGCCCCCATGAAACTTCCACACGTATGAAAATCTCGTAAAGCCTCAAACGTCAATTCTGTGCGATATTTAAGCTCTAACTAGCCTTCTGCATGGCTTTAATACCCAGGCTCTCCTAGGAACATAGCCACTGTGTCAATCAAGAGCGATTGTACTGTTTCGTTCGGAGCTTCATCAGGAGCTGTTCACCACTTAAGACTGTCTTTGTAAATGGCAGTGGCCTTGTGTTGCTTGAGTCATCCCTACATCCCTGTGCAGTAACACTGGTTCAGCCTTGGCATTTCCAATGCATCTGCAAGCACCTGGCTCCCTCAGAGCACCTTGCAGCACCCTGAGCGTCTGCTTGGTGAAAGGCCTATTCTTTTATTCTAAGCTGTTATTCTTCGTGGGACTTGGGATCAAACACTGTGCTTTGCTTGCACCAGCCAAACACTGTACTGGCTAGCTACAGCCCCCCCCCCTGCCCCGCCCCCAGCTCGTAAACTGCTTTTAACTCCATTTTTATTACAATGGGGCGTCGTTCTGATTGTTTTTTGAAATGTGTCCTTGTAGATGGATTGTGTTACCTATGAATTTTGGCTTGAGGGTTGAAGAACAGTTATGAGAACAGTGCTTTTCTGAAAGAGAGGGCTTGTAAGAGTATCGTTTTCAAGAAGGGCAGCTGCTTGGACATCCTGCTTGCTCCAGAAATTCAAGGTGGTCTCTTTTCTTTGCCAGAGATTGTTTTTTTGGTTATTGATGTGTGATGTACTTTGGTCCAGTGAGATAAGTTGGCAGGGGGTAGGGGGATGGGATAGGGAGTCGTCTGGTAGCTATGGGGCGCTCTTTTTTTCTCCTTCCTTCTTTCTCTTTTCAGTTGTTCTTGTTTTCCCCCAAATATTGGAGGCTGAACTCAGGCCCTTACACATGCTAGACTCCTGACCTACAACCACAGTACTTCTTAATTGAAAACAAAAATTTTTTTTTCCGGTTTAGAGACAGTCTTGCAAACTTACCCAGGCTGGCCCTGAACTTACTACGTAGCCCAAGCTAGCCTTGAACTTGTATTCCTTCTATTCTGCTCAGACTCCCAGTTAGCTGTGATTATAGGCTGGGACCACCAGGCCCAGCTTTCTTTTCTTCTTGGGCAAGATCCTGGTATGCAGCTCGGGCTGGCCTTCAAACTGGAGATCCTCCTGCCTCCACCTCCTCAGTGCTAAGTTACAGGTGTGGACCACGATGTCTAGATTTTAGGGTTTTTTAACCCCTAAAAATGAAAGGGAAGGCCTCTCTTCCCCTCTGACCACACTTGACTCCAGGCCATGGGGCCAAGAAGTGAAGGGCAGGGTCTGGAAGTTGAGGTGGCACAGCTCAAGGAAGCAGAAGCGACATCATCGCCTGTCGTATTGTTGAGCTGCTAAACAACCAGCCCCATAGGACCATGCTCCATTTGTATTTAATCTATTTGTAAATCAGAAGTTATGAGAGACTCTGAGAGGGCACAAGGCCTGGATGTCACCAACATTTGGTTTTGTTATTGTTAAAAATTTCCCTCCCCAGACGAAACAACGGAAAAAAGTAATAACCCACCCGATTAAAGCACGACGTAATGAGAAGTTGCCTCTCTTGTAGCCGACCCCAATCTGGCCTCCAGAGACAACAAACGCCACCAACTCTTCCGTATTCTTCCGGGGAAATAGTCTATACGTATAAAAGCGTGCACATCTATGTGTACACATACAAATACATCTGCTGCCCTTATGTCATACTTAACTCAAGTAGCTGGGTATGGTGACACACACCTTTAATCCTAGGACTCAGGAGGCAGAGGCAGAGGGCAGAGGCAGAGGCAGAGGCAGAGGCAGAGGCAGAGGCAGAGGGCAGAGGCAGAGGCAGAGGCAGAGGCAGAGCGCAGAGGCAGAGGCAGAGGGCAGAGGCAGAGGCAGAGGCAGAGGCAGAGGCAGAGGCAGAGGCAGAGGCAGAGGCAGAGGCAGAAGCAGAGGCAGAGGGCAGAGGCAGAGGCAGAGGCAGAGGCAGAGGCAGGTGGATCTTTGTGAGTTTAAGGCCAGCCTGGTCTACACAGTACATTCCATGCTGGCCAAGGGTGCACAGTGAGATCCTGTCTTAAAAACAACAACAACAACAACACAACAACAAGAGTAAGTGTGGCTGTGGAAATGACTGAGTGGGTAAGAACACTCACTTGCTGTACAAACACAAAGACCTGACTTTTGATCTTCAGAAGCCACAAAAAGCCAGGGGTGTTCATGCACACCTGTAACCCCAGTGGGAACAGAAGCAGGACTTGTTGGCCTGAACTCCTTGTCTCAAAGGAAGCAGACAAAGAGTGATAGAGACAATGTCCTATTTGGGTATGCTCTCATCCCCTCTGACCCCCTCTACGCACAAGAAAATATCAGTAGAAAAATCACTGACCAAGTCTGCCTTGCCACGCTGAGTGCAGCCTGCTTCACTGTGCCCAGGGTGCTGTGATTAGCTGGCTGCCGAGCAACCCACCTAACACACAAAGTCGGTGTTTTTTCTTTTTCTTTTTCTTTTTTTTTTTTTTTTGAGACAGAGTCTCCCATATCTCAGCTAGCCTCTGTGCAGACAAGAATGACCCTGATCTTCTGACCCTCCTGCCTCCATCTCCTGAGTGCTGGGATCACAGGTGTGCAGCAGCAAGCCTTGTTCTGAGGCGCTGCAGCTGGAACCCAGGGCTTTGCGCATGGCAGGAGGATGCTCTCCCAGCTGAGCTACATCCCAACCCCCAAAGCCTGTTTTACGATCAGTGCTGAAGAGTTCACTCCTGGGACTTACTGGACCTAGCTAATCCAAGGTATCCAGTAACCAGCAGCGAGAGAGAGAGAGAGAGAGAGAGAGAGAGAGAGAGAGAGAGAGAGAGAGAGAGAGAGAGAGAGAGAGAGAGAGAGAGGAGGAGAGAGAGAGAGAGAGAGAGAGAGAGAGAGAAAAGCAGCTCTTAACCTCCAGCCTGGGAAAACACTAACGTTAGTGAAGTATGGGGGCCTACCTCTGTAATTCCTGCATTTGGCACAGGGGGCCGTCATATTAGAAGGTCAAGCTCATCCATTACATAGCAAGTTCAAGGCGGGCCAGCCTGGGCTATAGGAAACGCCATCTCAAGAGAGCCAAAGCACCAGCTCTACTGGGCGTGTATAGATATGTACATAGTTTTTTACCCCACAGTGAATGTTTCTTTAAATGTGTTATTTGGGGGCTAGAGAGATAGCTTAGCAGTTAAGAGCACTGGCTATTCTAGAAGAGGACTCAGCGTTGATGTCCAGCATCCGCACAGTGGCTCACAACCTCCCGAAACTACAGTTCCAGATCTGACTCCCTCTTCTGGCCTCTCAGGCTACGAGGCTCACACACAGCACACAGACATACACAAGGCCACACACCCAAACACATAATATAAAATGAAAAGAAACCCTTTAAAGTTGTTCATAAGTGCTATTCCAACCATCGTAATTCCAGTACCATCAATCAGTAAGGTAAATGCCTGAACATACACTTCAAAACGCATTTATGATCTATGTGTGTGTGTGTGAGCACATGGGCTATGGCATGTATGTGGAGGTCAGTGAAGGTCAGAGAACAACTTGCTGGAGCTGGTTCTCTCCTGCTAGCAGGTAGGTCTTGGGGATTGAACTTAAGTTACTAGACTTTTCAGCAAGTCTCTTTACCGACTGAGCCACCATGACAGCTCTCATGACTTTATTTATCTTGGCAGTGCTGGACATTAAGTCCAGGCCCCTGCTGGTGAGCAGTCTACCACTGGGCCCCCATGTTTCACCCCAAGGTGAAGACAGGGTTTCTCTGTATAGCCTTGGCTGTCCTGGACTCACTCACTTTGTAGACCAGGCTGCTCTCTAACTCACAGAGAGGCGCCTGCCTCAGCCTCCCTGAGTGCTGGGATCACAGACATGCGCCACCATGCCTGGCCATGTTTCAGGCCACTGCTACTTTATGTGGCTTCCTTCTTTCTTTCCTTTCTACCCTGTTGAGGGATGACACCGCAGTCACAGCGACAGGCCTTTGTGGTTGGGGTATTGTCCCACTTGGAGGACACTGGGAGTAGCTCTTTTCTTGGCATGGTAAAATGAAAAACTCCTTGTGTTAGCACTTTCAGCCCATTTTGCACTTTATTTTCTTGGTTTTTCATTTTACTTTCAAAATTTAAGTGTAGAATTCCTGTCATAGGAATACAATTTGGCTGGGTGTGGGGGTAAATGTCTTTAATCCCAACATGCCGGAGGCAGAAGGAGGGAGGTGGGTCTCTATGGCTTGCAATCTGAACCCAAGTCTTCACAAACGGTTCCCCCTACTGGTCTACTGACAGTTTATTTTAGCTGATGTAAAATTTTGGGGTAAGGGGAGAGATTCCCTTCCCAGTATCAGTGAGTGAGCTGCATCAGAGCGTAGGTGGACAAGTCTGTGCCATTGTACAATGTCATAGCATTGTAGGCAAGCAGCTGACTCAAGGGCAACGCCAGCCGCTTTGCTTGTGATCCACTGACTACCCCCGATTTCACTTGCTGTTGTGGCCACTGGCAATCACAGGTCCTTCTGTTTCAACCTCAGTTACTAATATTTGTGTCAGCTAATGCATTAAAGATACCCTTGGAGGGGAGTCAAAATGCATTACGTCATGTTAAGGACGGGAGACAGGCACCTTCCTCTCGGTGGTGCATTCGGCTTCTTCACTTCTCTGCCTGTGCTGCCGTCTGCCTGGTGGTAGTCTGTAGTAGTTACCAGCCTGTCCTTGGTTGTCTGTTGTATGTGTCTGGTCTGTCTGTCCCTGCTGCCTGTGTGTGTTGAGTCAGTCTCTGACTCTCTGTGCCGGGCTGTCTGTCCCTAACAAGGCTGTATATGCTGAGCAGCACAGGAAACATATTATGGGAAAGGAACGAGGAGACGCTATTTTACAGAAATCTTTCAGAGCGCCTTAGCAAGGGAGAAGCTACTTTACTGACCCAGCGTAGCACTGAAAACAACACACAGATGTTATCTACATCTACGCCATCAACATTTATGGGATACTTAGTGTTTAAGGCTGCTTTCAGCAAATTGTTGGGGCAAGTGCGCGTGCGCGCGCACACACACACACACACACACACACACACACACACACACACACACACACACACACACACACACACACGTTATTCCGGGTAGCGGATGTAGAAGAATGCATAACTTAAGATTAAAGCTATGCATTAGTGTAGGTTATAAAAACTGGTTTTTATAGAAGTGGAAGGCGTAGTCAGGCTGGTTACATTGTTCTATGTAAGGCAGGCTAGATGTAAACAGGCTGAGTGCACAGTAGGGCAGCCAGTTAAGCACGTGATGGTCTTCAATGTTCTAAAGGCATATTATTATTTTTGGCTCCAAGGTCTGGCAAAAGTTTATTCTTTTCAAAGGTCAGAGATAATTTAAGGAGAAAGCATCACCACCAACATCAAGTCTCCGATGGCACGCTTCACTCTGTAAGACAGACAGATGTACGTCTGCAGACGCGCATGCTGTAGGATGGCTTAGAGGGCGGTAGAGAGGTGGCAGAGTCGAGGGGCGGAAGCAGAATGTAGGGACAGTCTTGATAAGTCTTTCTAGGGATCCAGATATGGAGTAGGACCTGTATTACAAACCTTCTGATGAGCTGGCAGGCAGGCGAGCCCAAGTGTCAATTTGAAGTGGCCCAGCCTCTTAGAAGGGGACAGTGTTTGAGCTGGGGCTTCAAGGCTTGCAGCAAGTGAGCATGCTTGTCACGCCTCAGTCTTGGGGGGTGCTCCTTCATTAGGGTCCAGGTGAGGGGGTTATAGCCGACATAATTGATACGTTCATGTGTCCGGCATCTCTGAGATGGTTTGCTATAGTCCCAGGTGTCACTCTTTGTTGGCACAAGTGTGTTAGTTATCGGACCATGCTTCCTGGTGAGCTAATCTCAAAATAGCTCAGTTCAGAATGGTTGCTTCGTAACGGGGAGTGATTCCAGGCTAGGCGCGGCTGGAAAGCCTGCGTTCTAAAACAAGACAGAGAACCCAGGATCCCAGGCTGCTCTCCTCACCACCACAGGGTATTCAGAAACACTGAGGAGTGAAGTAATAGAACCCTTGAGATTCTCTCTGAAGCAGAGAGAAAATGGGCAACAGTGAGTGAAACAAGGGCAGGGAACCCATGGGAAGGGGTGGGGTGCTACGGAACGTGTCTTGGGACATGCTGTGGCTGGGGCATGCCATGGCTGGGGCATGCCGTGGCTGGGGCATGCCATGACTGGGACATGCTGTGGCTGGGGCATGCTGTGGCTGTTGCACCCTTGAACTCTCAGCCTTTGTGGTTATCTACATGAAATCTCACAAGGCTGGGCTCACCAGCACATTGTCATGGAGTGGAGAGGGGCTCACTCAGCCTGGCCTCTCCCTGAGGACTTCCAGGCAGTTAATAACTGCTGGAGAGGAGAGGCATTTTCTTAAGTCGAGAGATTTCACCAATAGTCCCAGGATATTAGGTCTCTCAGGTCTTTCCAGGTTAGGTCAAAAACAAGTGTTTATGAAAAAATGCAGTTCTTACCTCAAAAGGGGATAAGAGATAGTTTATTTGGGGCCCAAATAGGAGTGACCCCTCAAATTCTATGCTCCAGCGTGGTATTAGATTCATGGAACTTTTAGATCAGTAGAACATAGAAAGAAAGAAAAAAGAAAGAAAGAAAGAAAGAAAGAAAGAAAGAAAAGAAAGAAAGAAAGAAAGAAGGTGCTTTTCAAATACTCTGAGGGGACCATTGGGTGTGCATGTGGCGGGCCAGAGCAAGATGGCTGGACTTTGCTGTGGGCTTGGGTGCTGTCAGATCACACTCTCAGCTCTTGGTGGGAAACTAGGGTTTTGTCAAGGTGACGCATTCCAAGAGGTCAGAACGTTAGATGCAGCTTCATCTGCTAGTCACACAGGCCCCACACAGAGGCAGGCAAGGCATGGTGGTTTTGGGGGCTAAGGATAAGTTGTGGTTGTGGTTAGTTAGGTTCTGGACTTCCAAAATCTCAACCTCTGCACATTGAAGTTTAAATCAGTCAGCCAGCTTTGCAGATGCAGCTTCTCTCCTGGAACTCTCATTCCCACAAGGATGGGCCAATGAGCAGCTATTAAGGGGTCTAAAAATAGCCCGATGTAATTTGGCTCTGGACCTGCAGCATCCCAACTCTTCAGTCGTATATGTGCTAATCAGTCAATTGGCCTTGAAGACTCTGTAACATACGTATGGCTTTTTTTTTTTTTACTTTCTGGGAACACCAATTCAGGCTTTCATGTCAGTATCTCAGAGCAGCATAGATGTTCTGAGAGACCATGTTTCATACATATCCTCACCACCAACAAACCAAAGCAATGACCCCTCCAAAGTCCAGCATGGAGAACCAGTGAGTGTGCTGGGGTTCTTTACAGGAGCATCAGAGGCCACTCTACTGTGGTGACTCAAGGGAGCTGTAGCTGGGACGGTCAAGCAGCTGGACAGGTAGAGAGAGAGCCTCCTGCAGCCAGCTGGCCTCCTCTCTGCTCCCCAGCAGTAGCTCACCGCTTCTCTAACTTCTGGGAGGGGCCTTGTGAGCCTTGTAAGTCACAGCTCCAGAGCACTGGCCTTAAGCTCTCTAGTTGTAGGCCTCGCTCCAGCACAAAAACATCTCACCTCAGGAAACTGCTGGACAGCACATGGACCACTGCATGGCCCCCAGCAATCGATGTTTCTAGTTCCCTACTGAGAGGTTTGAGGTTCAAGGCGGACACTGAGGCAGATTGTCCAATTGGATACGATAATTATCAGAAGAGTTATCACCGAGCAAGCAGCAGCAGTGAGGGGCTCTGGGGAGACCTGAGACCCAACATCTCTAAAATTGTGCTAAGGATGTTGAAGTGTAGCTCACCACAGGTGATGGCTTGGGCAGTGGTGCAAGTGAGGACTCAGTTTTCTTTCAGGGGCTGGCTACCCTCCAGAGAGTATATGGGCAACACAAACTGGACTTGTTTGTTTGTTTCTTCCCTTTTTTGAGGGGGAGGTGGTCACAAGAGTCAGGGGGCAGCCATGGGAAGACTGAAAAGTGAGTGCGAATGGGGTATTGTGTGCAATTCCCAAATAATCAATAAAAATATTATATTGAAAAAAGAAAGATAGCTGAGCATGGGGGCGCACGTCCGTAATCCCAGCACTCAGGAAGGCAGAGGCAGGTGGATCTCTGTGAGTTCGAGGCCAGCCTGGTTTACAAAGCGAGTCCAGGATAGCTAAGGATACACAGAGAAACCCTGTCTCAAAAAGGAAGAAGAAAAAGAAGAAGAAGAAAAGGAGGAGGAGGAAGAAGAGGAGGAGGAAAGGGAAGGGAGGGGGAGGAGAGGAAGAAAGAAAAGAAAAAAAAGAAAGAAAGAAAGAAAAAGAAGAAGAAGAAGAAGAAGAAGAAGAAGAAGAAGAAAAAGAAAACAAAACTAAAAGAGTTTAAGACAGCCCAAGTTAATTCTAGGTCTGGATCTCCAGAGTCCCATCTCTCTACGTCCACAATGCTACAGCTGAAGTCCGGTAATGTTCTGGATCTTTGCTGTACACACAGCTTCTTCCGAGAACTTGGACTCCACCTGCCAAGTGTCCTTTTACATGCTAATAAGATGACTGAGGGCCTCAGTTAACCAGGGCTGAGCTGGCTGCCAGAGTTGTGTACTGGGGGATCTGAGCTTCCAGCACACCACTCCACTTTCCACCTTCCTTTCTGGGAGAAGACAGTGGCTGAAGGTTGAGATGGACCCCTAGGTCAAAATGTTTAATCTGTACTTTTAAGCCCAGCCCTGGAGAGGCAGAGGGAGATACGTCTCCGAGAGTTCAAGACCAGACTCAGCTACATAGTGAATTAGAAGGCAGCCAGGACTACACGGTGAGACCCTGTCTCAAAGAAAAGAAAAAGAAAAAGAAAGCATTTGATCTGGCCAGTCAGATGACTCAGCTTGGGAACAGCAATTGTCAGGCAAGCCTGATCCCTGGTATCCATGGTGAAAGGAGAGAACTGACTCCTAAAAGCTGTCCTCTGACCTGCACACACATGACATGTGCATATCAACACACACACACACACACACACACACACACACACACACACACACACATGAGAGTGAGAGAATACTTTTAATGTAATATGATTATTTACGCCATCACACCTATATAATGAAGTGCCTGTAAAAGCCCAAAATGATGGCATTAGTTCACCCTAACTCAGAAAAGACAGAAGTACCCACACTTAGGGACCTTCTGGACCCCACCCTATGGATTTCTTCATCTAGTCTTCATCTGCAATGAAATAAAATATATCATTAAATATTTAAAATATCCTTTGTTAAATGCTTTCATTAAATATTTATCATATCCTCTGTAATAAGTGTGCAATAGTGAATGAGCTGTTTTCATGGGTTCTATGAGCCACTCTACCAAATGATCAAAGTCTCAAAGGGGGTCAGGGGAGCCCTGAACTAAGTGGGACAGATGCTGTGACTATCATAGTGATCTGTGACTTGTGCTTGGCATCTGACGTGGAGGCAGTTTGGCAAAACTGAGCCCTTAACCCTCCGGCTCATGCTAAATCCAAGTGGTGTCAATCAAACTGGATCTGACGACAGCTAGGTTTTGTCCATAAAGAACTGGACAAAAGGCTGTGGGCTGAGACATAGACAGCTGGGGGAGTATTGTGGTGGGGGAGCACAGCAAAAGCTGTTTTTCTTTTCCTTTGTGTTTGGGCTGTGCAGTGTGATGCCCTGGCTTCTGGAGACTTGAAAAGCAGAGGCTGGGAGGGTGGGTGCATGGTGCTATGTTTTCAATGGTCAGCAATAGGCCAGACCCTCCTGCCTGCAGTTTTCCTTTCTTTCTTTCTTTCTTTCTTTCTTTCTTTCTTTCTTTCTTTCTTTCTTTCTTTCTTTCTTCCTTTCCTTCCCTCCCGCCCTCTTTCTCTCACTCTCTTTTTCTTTCTTTCCTTCCTTCCTTCCCTTCCTCTTTCTCTCACTCTCTTTCCTTCCTTCCTTCTTTCTTTCTTCTCATTCTTTCCATCCTTTTTAAGAGGGGTTCAAAATAGGCTCTTAAACCCTTTTTAAAACAGCCGTTTAGGAGCTGAGGAGATTGTCCAGCAGTTAACAGAGTGCAGTGTTAATTATAGCACCTAAGAATAAGACCACTACCACAATTTTTTGGCCAAATTTCAAGTAAGCTTTATTAGATACTGGCCAGGAAGATGACCACTGGCCAGGCCCACACCTGGGATTCCCAGAGAATGACCTTGTTAATCTTGTGCTTATAAAGGCAAACCCCACAAGGCTAGGTACTTCCTGCTTCTGTCCAATCGGGGCCAAGTATACAACCTGATGAATTTCTTGCCTGTGTACCTCCCACCCTCGTGTGATGGCGCACATCTTGCACAGCTGGGGCAACCAACCTTGGTTACAGAAGTGAAAATGCATGGCGTGTTATCTTCCAGCAGTCTCCAGCATACCAGAAAGTTACTTGTCCTTGGGCAAATGGGGCTTCAGGTTAGCAGCGTTTTTGGTTTCTAGATCTCTGAAGCACAGTAATTTAAACTTAAATTACAGCTGCTCTTGCCGAGGTCTGGACTTACTTGAGTTTTTAGCACCTGTGTCATTCAGGAAGCTCATGGTGGCCTGTAACTCCTGCTCCAGGGGAACTGATGCCCTCCTCTAGACACTAAAGGCCTCTGCACTCAGTGCACAGATGCAGATACATGTGCACACATGTAATTAAAAGTAAAAACAAACCTTTGAATAGAATAACCATTTACTTGTTTGTTTTTCAAGACAGGGTCTCTCTGTGTAGCCTTGGCTGTCCTGGACTCTCTTTGTAGACCAGGCTGGCCTCGAACTCACAGCGATCCAATTGCCTCTGCCTCCCAAGTGCTGGGATTAAAGGTGTGCGCCACCATGCCCGGCGTAACCATTTACTTTAAACCTCTATCTGACTTAGCAATATCTCACAACATATTGTTCAGCTTAACGGACCTTGAGCATTTGCAAACCCTGAAGCTAGGGGTGTTATAAAACAGGATCTGATGGAGAGTATTTCCCTGGGGCTGGGAGATGGCTCCGTCTGTAAAGGGCTTGTCACGCATGCACAAGGACCGAGTCATATCCTCAAATTATGTAAAAAAGCAGGACATAAGGACATAGGTCTCTAATCTCAGCACTGGGGCAGCTGAGACAGGTAGACCCCCCCCTGGGACCTAAGAACACCTCTGAAGTAGACCTCTGGCCTTCATATGAAAGGGGGAGGGGAAGGGGGCAGGGGGAGGGGAGAGAGGGGGAAGGGAGGGGCAAGGGGAGGGAGGAGGGAGGGGGAGGGATCCCAGCTTCGCTGTGGGCAGCCCACTTGATTTCCACTCAGATTTTGTTAGCCCTCCCGGTTTATGACTCTCTTTCTTCCTTCACTGTACAATCTCATTCTCTTTTGATAGAAAACGTAATATTTAGAGTAACCTGAATCTTGTTTTTGAGCCACGCTCCTTCTTTTTTGTGGGGGCGAGGAATAAACCGCGTTGTATTTCCTTTAAAGTTGAGTTATTTCACACTGACAAGCACTTTGACTGTCCTGATCTAGATGCATCACGGGACGACACTCAGATGTCAACTGGGGCTGCTGTCACTCAAGGCCTTGATGGGGCTCCGGGCTTTGGTTTTACCATAAATATCTTAGTTTCTTTTTTCTGTAGCCATGATAAAACACTCAGACAAAAGCAACTCAAGGGAGAAGGGTGTGTGTCAGCTCACAGTTCAAGGTAGTCCTTCGTGGTGGGGAGGTCCAGGCGGCGCAGCCTGAAGCGGCTGCTCACCTTAAGTCCGCAGACAGAGGAGAGAGCTGAACGCATGCGCAGGTCAACTTCACCACGCCATCGAGTCTGGAGTGGGTCTGTAAGACGCATTCTCAATATGAGATGCACTTAGAATTAATCAATGTTACAGAGAATAAGACACACAGAGTCTTCTTTCTCTTGCCCCTAGCTGGCAGTCTGTGGAAACACTCTGCTATGTGACTGAGCCTACCTCAGAAAAAGGGGGTCAGTCTCAAGCCCCAAGTTATCCATTGGGTAAAGTATTGTATCCGGAACCTGAGGTAGGAATAGAGGAAGGAGATACGACCTCCTCGTGTCTTCTCTATGGGAGAAGAAAGCAAGAATTTGAACTGTAAAAACCGTGGTCTTGGCCAGAGAAGCACCCAGCCATTCTTGCCTTTTCTCTGCCCTGGGTCATTTAGTGGAGAACTAATTATATATTAAAAGCTGCCTTTATTGTCTTATTTCCAACACACCCAGAATTAAGTTGGACCTTCTCACTTTAATGCCACAACAATCACGATACCCCCCTCCTCCAATGCAGGCTCAGAGACTCATCTCCCAGGTGATTTTAGATTCTGCCAAGGAGGCTATTGTCACCACACATCCGGTAGTTGTGTGTCATGAGGGCACTGTGTCAGAAACAGCATGGAGTCCTCACTTGATCACTTTCCAGCCCACCGAGGCACCTGTCCCACTACAAACACTTATGGAGAACTCGGTCCAGGCCTACCTATGCTAACCTCTCACAGTGGACACATGTCTGGAAAGGAACCTGTAGACTCACTAGTGACCAATGGTGAAACCAAGGGTCGCACGCATGAACTAAAGCTCCCAGAGGAGCTTTGTCAGACCCAAGAAGGGACAAGAGAAGAGACCAGTGCATTTGATCAGGCTGGCATTTATTGGTCTTATCAGCAATGCCATATTTTTATCAACATCTTTGCACTGTGAGGTATATGTATCTGATGTGTGTGGGGCATATGGTTACATGTACCCATGACTGCACTTATAGAAGTCTGAGCTGGACACCGAGTGTCTTTCTCTACCTTATTACATTGAGGGAGGCTCTCTCACTGAACTCAAAGCTCACCATTTTGGCCAAGCTGGCCAGCTAGCAAGCTTTTTTCATCCACCAGTCTCTAGCCTCAGCATTTGCACGGATGCTGAGGATTTGAACTCAGAACCTTGGGCTTGCAGAGTAAGTACTCATATCCACTGAGCCATCTCCTCAGGCTCCTACTAGCAATATTTTTAAAAAATACTTTTAAAATATTAAAAAAAAGTTTTAAGGTTTTATTTTTAATTATGTGTCTATGTGAGTGTGAGTGTGGGTTGGTGCACATGAGAGCCATGCCCATGGAGGCCAGAGAGATGCCCTGGAGCTGAACTTCCAGACAGATGTGAGCTGACAATTTAGGGTGCTGTTAAACAAACTTAGGTGCTGGGAACTGTACTTGGGTCCTCTGTAAGAGGATCATATGTTCTCAAGCACTGAGTCCTCTCTCCAGCCCCTATTATCAATAGCTTTCAGTGAAACTGTGCACAGGCTTTACTGGGCATCACTAACAAGTTCAATGAAAACATTACCTTGAAGGTTTAGGGTTGTATCTTAGTAGCAAGTACTTAGATATCACATACAAGCCACCATGGTCCAAACAAAATGCTCCTCAATCGTTATAGCTTCCTGTTATTTTCTGCATTGTCTGCAGCACTGGCTATGACACCCCGGCTTCTGCATGCTGGCAAGTGCCCTACCACTGAGCTGTACTCTGGCCCCTTTTGCTGATGTCTATTTTGCATGTTCTTAAGATGTACATTACTTATTAATGCTCCAGTTCCTAGGGAAAGAGATGTAAATATGCATATCCTGGGGTGCTTGAGTCGGGTTTGGAATCATGAAAGGCTGGCCTTGGTGCCCTGCAGCTACCACACGGTCTTTCAGTTGAAAGACACGGAAGGCCAGAGTGCCACAGCCTGAATGGCAATTCAGGAGATGGAGGTGGGCACCAGAGAAGGCTTGGGGCAGAATTTCCCAGCAGGCACCTCGGAGCTTCTGGTAAGTCCTGTAAGGGAGAGGCCAGGAGAGCACAGGTTCTGGGTAGCACGCACAGCTCCCCCGGCCCCCTCCCACCTGCGCAGCTTTGGACTTGATCTGACTGGAGTGACAGGGAATGAACAAATGACAGACACAGGTCATAAACATAACCTTAATTCTGGCATCGGGTGGGCCTTGTGCTTGGGTAGAGGGTGCCAGCAGCCTGAACTGGTAAGTTTATTACATACAACTGGGTAAGGAGATGGGTTAGTTAATCTTGTTAGTGGGGTCCTTAGGTGTCTCTCAGTCATCTTGGGGCTCACCAACTGGGCAAGACATATTAGCCAGAGAGCCTCAGGGATCCTCCTGTGTCTATTTTCCTGGTTCTGGGATTACAGGAACATACTGCTACACTCAACTTTTTACATGGTTTCTGGGGATTGAAGTTGGGTCCTTGTATGCAAGAAGCAAACACTTTTACTGACTAAGCCATCTTCTTAGGCCCTGTAAGTTGGATTTTAAAAGTTTCTTCAAGGCCCAAGTTGAAGGCTTGGTTCTTAGGTTCTGGCACCAATGGGAAATGAGAATAAATGTAGAAGGTGGGGCCTCAAGGAAGGAAGTGAGATCAGTGCAGGACTCTAGTCTTTTCCTGTTTCATTGATGTCCCAGACATCATGGGCTGAGATGCTTTGCTGGGCTGTGGGCTGCCCACCCTGATACCTTACCCACAGACCCAAATCAAACCAGCCAGGTCGTGTAGCTCTTTGCTCTGAATAGAAACATTCCCTTCTGAAAGGAGCAGGGTGGGGGTGGGGAGCTGGGGGTGCCTCAAAAGGCACAGAAAGTAAACACAACTCACAAGTCTTAGAAAGCTGAAACTTACAAGACTCACAAGCAGAACTCCTCCCCCAACACCTAGCATGTGCTCTAGGGATACAGCTTTTGTCAGTTGTCACTCATACCGAGGTGGGTGTGGCTTTCTGGGGATCCAGTTGTCTTTGAGTCACCTGTGCTCTCAAAGTAACCCTAGTAAACCCACTGGTTCACTAAGATAGGTTTGGGAAGAGCTATTTCCTTAGTCTGTTGCCAGTGCCCTGTCTACGGTGAGTAGACATTTGTCACACCTCCCAAGGTCACTGAGAGCCGGAGGTGGGCCAGGGCAAGAGGAGGAAGTGAAGACAGGAAACCTGCCACCCTTTAGGACTCTGAAGAGGAGCATCCGGCCAGAGAGGAAGCAGCTTGCACTCCCACCCCTTGGTGGAATACATCATTACTGCTTAGACAGGCATGGCCTGGAGGAGTCCCTCATTCTTTTGGTAATCACCTCCTCTGACTCCCTGTGATGGGAATCCTCATTGTCCACACGACTGAATATTTAGTGTCACCATGGGAACACACTTCTATGCACATTTGTAAGGGGTTTCTGGATCGGTTTATTGAGGAGGGATACCCCAGCCTAAGTGTGTAGAGCACCGTCCCATGAGCCCTGGGCTGAACAAAAAGGAGAAATTGAGCTGAGCAACCAGCGTCACCTCTCTGCTGGCTGACTGTGGCCGCAGTATGAGCAGCGGCCTCCTTCGCTGGCTGCCATGCCTTCTCCACACGGTGGACTGTGTGCCCTCGAACCGTGAGCCAGAATGAACTTTCCCTTCCTTCAGTTGTTTTTTTGTCGGGCATTTTGTCTCGGCAATGAGAAAAGTAACGAACACGCTACCCCTCCCTTAGCTTCTTTCACTTTCTTTGCCCCTCATTTCTGTAGGACTCTCCTTCCCCTCCAGCCATTTTCCTCCTCCGTCTGGTCCCTCTGCTTCTCCTGACTAGTCCTTTGTTCCTGTTTCCCATAGCAGCCCCTTCTCCCTTCTCATCACCTTCTGCCTGTCTTGGTTTCTTTCCTGTCACTGTGATAAAATACCCCAACAAAAGCAACTGGAGGGCAGAACCATTTGTTCTGCACCCCCACACCTTGTTCAAGGGCAGAGTTCATTATGGTACAGAGAAGTGATGGTGGTGGGAGCTTGAAGCGGCTAGTGTCACCTAATCCACAGCCAGGAAGCAAGGTGAGAAGGAATATTCCTTCTTATTCAGTGGAGTGGTGTGAGTGGTGACACCCACAGTGGACAGCTCTTCCGAGCTCAGTGAACCTAATCTAAACATTGCCTCACTGATGGGCCTTGTCTCCTAAGTGATTCTAGATCCCATTATGTTGGTTGTCAATGCACCCCGTATGTCTGGTTTTGGACATCACCTTCTGCCAGGGCTCCATCAACGGAGACGGGAGATGGAATCATCAGCGAAGGAGTTAAGGCAGGTTCCTGCCCGTGCAGCACTTCTGCCTGCAAGCCATTTGAAGATCTTCCTGGATCTTGTTTTTATGTATTTATTTTTAAAAATTGTATGCATATGTGCCCGCATGTGGGTATGTGCAGGTAAGTGGAGTTGCCTAAATCCCCTGGAACTGGAATTACAGATATTTGTGGGCCTCCTGATATGCATGCTGTAAGGGAAGGGTATTGGCTCGGGACCCCCAAGATCACGTTCTCGGCCCCAAGGAGATTTATTTGCTCCAGAGAGCTAGATGCCAGAGAATAAGAGACAAAGCCATGAGATAGAGGATGAAGGAGAAAGAGAAGGGAAAAAGGAGAGGAGGCAGGAGTATTTCTCCCAGAAGACAAAGGACTGCCTCAGGACAGAGAGAAGATGGACCTGGCCGATAGGAAAATGGCAGCTCATAAAGGCAAAAGGGGAAAAGGCTTATTAGAATGAGGTGTTTAATTTTAATTGGGCAGGTTAATTAGGTGAGCCAAAGGGGGCTTTTGATTGTTGGACTTCAATACTTGGATAAGAGGACCTTAGTACTCAGCTTCAGGGGGAGGAAGTGGCCACATAAGGGACAGACCATGATGACTAGCTTTAGGAATGTAATGTGACCGTTTTCAGCAAGACGGAGAGAGACGGGGAAGAGGGGCAAGGGCTGCCGGAGCCATGTTTGCCATACTCAGGCCTGCCAGAGTCCCTTTCAGATGCTGGGCGTGGAACCTGTAAGACAAGCGAGTGCTACTTACCACTGAGCCATCACCCCAGGCTCCCTTGGTTCTTTTTTGTTTGTGTCTTTCAAGATAAAAAACAAAACAAAACAAAACAAAACAAAACAAAAAAAAAAAACAAAGCCAACTCTGACTATTTCCCATATATATATATATATGTATATATATATATATATGTATCTCATACACAAACATATATGTGTATGTTTGTGTATGGATATGTGCCTGTGAGTACAGGTGCCTGCAGAAGCAGGAAGAGGTCACAGGATCCCCTGGAGCTGGGGTTTCTGGGAACTGAACTCAGGTCCTCTGAAAGAGTTGAATGTGAGGCTGGCGAGGTATAGTGCTGTACACCTTTAATCCCAGCACTTGGGAGGCAGAGGAGAGGTAGAGGCAGGCAGAGAGCTCTTTGAGTCTGAGGTTAGCCTGGCCAACATAAAGAGTTCCAGGACAGCCAGGGCAATGTAGAAAGACCCTGTCTCAAAAAGATGCTCCAACGTTATAGAGAGTTTTGGGTGACTATTCGGGTAGAAAACTGTCTCTGTCATCTTCTCATTTGGAAAGCTATTAACCTGTACTCCTGGCATACTCAGGTAATCAAGTTTATTCCTTCTTAAGTCTCTGATGGAGTTGAAGACCAGGTAGTTTAGTTTTACAATGAAGTTTAGTTGTTTAGGGGTTAAGATGTTTTTAGGTCTAGATAGCTGTTCTAAGTTGATAATGACAATATGTGGTGGAGATTGATTTACATTCAGAATTTTAGATGCACCAAGATAGAAAAGATGTCTTCTGCAAGGCCATCAAATACAAATAGCCAAAACACTGAGAATGTGACATTTATGTAATTCCTGATTGTGTCATGGTTCTTCTTGCTATAAGTAATCTATTTTATATATGTGTAATAATATAAATGTATATGTAAAAAAATATTAAAAAGTAGCACGTGCTATTAGCCACTGAGCCACCTCTCCAGACCCTCTCTTGGCAGTTTTTTGTTTAAATAAGAGTTAAAGTTTTAGAGCTAAGCCAAATAGCCATATGTACGAGCCCACGTGGATTAAGCAGAAAGTCTAAAGTATTGTGTGTGCTGTAGTAGCGGGTACCTTGTAAACAGGGCTCAAGAAATAGCTGTCAATAAAGTAGTTGCTGTGCAAGCACGGGGACTCGAGTTTGATCCTCAGAAGACACATTTTTTAAGAAGCTGGGTGTGGGTATGCATGGAAATCTATCACTGAGGAGGTGGGGACAGGATGCTCCTTGGAGCTTGCTGGCCAGGCAGCCTAGCCAAATTGTCGAGTTCCAAACTAAAGAAGAAGCCTGTCTCAAACAAACCAAGGTGAGTGTTAGAGATTAACCTTGGGCCTCCACACGCATGTGCACACATGTGTATTAGCACATATGTGAAGTGCACATATACCCTCACCAAAAAAAAAAAAAAAAAAAAGAGTGAGTCTGGATGATGTGCCAAATGCAGAGATGAGCGTGCTTGGTGCTTGGTGCCTGAGAGCCATGAGTAACTGAGAAGTTGGCAGCATTAGTGAACAGTTTAATATCACTCTATAATTATGACACAAATATTAGCATCCTTTAAATACCAGTTTTAAATTTATTATTTATTGTGTGTGTGTGTGTCTCCTTAATATCACATGAGTGTGTGAGCAAGTGCGTGCTATCATGTACATGTGGCTGTCAGAGGACAACGTGGTCAATTCAGTTCTCCTTCCATCTTTCGGGGTGGGGCCATCCGGGGAGTCCAGGGATCGAACTCAGGTTTCCAGGTTTGCTTGGCAAATGCCTTTACCTTCTGAGCCATCTCGCCAGGCCCACATCAGTTAATAACGTCCCCCTGGGGGTTGAGAGTAATGGAGAGATTCATGTGGGCGTGCCTTTTGGCTTTGTAGTCTTGGGTCTTATTTAGCTGTTATTAAAGCAGATGTACTCGTTTTTGTTATATAAATAATTTCGGAGAAGGGAAGAGGAAATATTCACAAGTCCTTCTCCCAGCCAGATGAGAGGCAAGTCGGGGAGCAGCAGAAGTTGGGTGTTGGGAAAGCGTGTGGTGGGGGAAGAAAGGGATTCTAAATTCTCTTCGAACATGTAACCACTGCCTTTTGCCCTGGGCTCTGCTCTCCCAGGCATCTTGCTCCCTGGTTCTCTTTTCCTTCCTCTGCCTTTTTCTTCCTGTGTATAGCTTGTGACAGAGATGACAGGGTCAGTCTTACAAGCATTCCAGTGCTTTGGCTGGAGGCACACATGCAAATGTCAATGGGTGCCCTCAAACCCCTGTCCATCTCCCAGAGCCACATCCAAGGTCCTTGGGGGGCTCTGCTGTCTGCTCTGGCTCCTGCCCCATGGCACATAGCCTTGAGAGGAGCCCAGCCTTCCTTCCCCAAATCAGGGCAGCGCAGTGCCAGGCGCAGCCAACATAACCAACAAAGCCCCTGGGATTCGCTACAGCAGTGTTGAACTCAGAGCTGACAGATGAAATCATATGGGAAAACTAATTATATTTTTTCCCAGTTTTTTTCCCTGGGTATTTGTGAGTCTGCAGGAGCTTAATTTATGTATTAATTACACCTCAGAGCTAAATGAGGGGGCGGGGGCACCTCAGACAGCCTCTGTGTCGTATTAGGCAACATGGCACATGGAGTCGGGTTTGGAGGGAGAGAGCTTCCTGCAGTTTCTGTCTGAGAAGCCAGTGGGCCTCCAAGAAGCAGAAGCTTCCAGATGGCCCTGGGTGGGGGCGTGGCCCAGGCGGAGATGCTGTGTGCCAGGGTTCCAGTCTGCCTGTGGGCTGACTTGACACACTCAGGTTCTCTGTGCATCTTCTCCTCCCAGCCACTGCAGTCCAGCATTCCTGGGCTGTGTGAGGCTCCTTCCTTTGCTGGCATGGGTGGCTGTGTGTCACCCACCTTCAGCTTCCGTGCCGCAGGCCCAGGGAGGCCTTAGACTTCCTGCTGTTGTTCTTTGTGGGACACCTCCACAGACAGCCTCATATGGGAGATTAGGCGGGCCCCACTGAGACCGGGGATGTCCCCGGACTTGACCACTTTGTCTCTCTTCTCAGTGTGCCCTCATCAATACATTTTCTGCTTCCTACTATTAATTTGGCTCTTTTAATTGGCTTATTGAGAACAGCTGACCGAACCTGTCTTGAGATACACGCAGTGACCCCCAATTTTAGTAATAGAAGCACTTCCTTATTAGGACTCAAGGAAGGACTACAGGTTGACAGACAGGTACCCACAGAGTAGTGAGCCCTACGTACGGAGCTGAGACACGTAAGCAAGCCATCTGGCCCTGGCTTACAGTACACCACCCTGTGCAGCCCCCAGATGGCTCTGCTTCTTTCAAGGTCGGGGGTGGGGTGGGGGAATCCCCACAAGGCAGACCCACTTTATGATGATGTAGGCACACAGCTGTCACACCGACAGATAACTACACACCGAGCTCAGGAGAGAGCTGACCATTCGTGAGCATCTAATGATGAGGAAAGAACATGTTAGGACACATTTGCTCACTTAAGTTCCTCTGTGGGCGATGGGTGTTTTGTCCACTGATAGTGATGGCGTGACTTACTGGTACGGCACTTACCTAGTGATGCAGGGCATCATCAGTGATGAGCAGGGGGTGGGGGACATGGTTCAATGGTAGGGCGCCTGCCTAGGATCCCCCAGTGATGGGCTGAAGGTGTGGCTCAGCTGTAGTGTGCCTACCCAGTGTGTGTGAGGCTCTGGGTTCCAGCTCAGAACCAAAGGAAAAGGAAAAACAAAGTTTTTGGTTCAATTACTAATGTGTTTGAACTCTGAGGTCTTGAGCATGCCGAGTAAGCGAGCTATCATGGAGCCACCTCCCAGCCCTGCCAATATGGTGTGGATTAAATCTACCAAGAACCCAGAAAAGGGGACTGGAGAGATGGCTCAGAGGTCAAGAGCACTGACTGCTCTTCCAGAGGTCCTGAATTCAATTCCCAGCAACCACATGGTGGCTCACAGCCATCTATAATGTGATCTGATGCCCTCTTCTGGCCTGCAAGTGTACATGCAGGCAGAGCACTGTATACTTAAAAAAAAAAAAGAGCCTAGAAAAACACAAGGTATAGAGCTAGTGACTGTCAAATGAACATGAAGGAGAAGAGTTAAGGGAGTTGATTAGAGATGTTTCCCAGTCATCTTTTGGGCAGAGCTAACAGAGAGCCTCTCCCTTTGGCCTGGGGTCACACAGCTAATTAAAGGCCCGGCTGAAAAGTCTTGGCCAGGACTCTTGGACCAGTTCTCATCCTTTGACCTACCTGTGTCACACAGAACCTCAGCCTGTGGCATTTGTGGCTGCAGCTTCCAACTGGTTGAGTTAATTAAGCACCTGCTTTGGCCAGATGCCACTGGAGATGCTCAGGGGTTTTTCTCCAGAGATGCCTCAAAGGCAAGAAATCTTTGTGAGTGAGATTCCATCACCTCTGTGGAGGTGTTGCCTCTGTAACATTCCCAGAAGCTAGGAGGGTGCCAAGGGATGAAGGAGTGACCGCTATGCGGGTGCTGGCTGGTGAGGGGTGGAAAGGGGTTCTGAGCTGGCAGGGCTCCGATGATGGTCTTCCATCTGTAGCCTCCCACCAGCTGCCCCACCAGCTTGTCTGTGGAGGGACAGTGTGGCAGCTGAGACTGAGGGAGGCAGGAGGCTCTGTGTCCTTACCTAGCTGTCAGTTTTCCCTTTGCCTACCACCCAACAGGGAGAGAGTTTGGCTGGCAACTGGAGAGATGGCTGTCAATAGACTGCGTTGTTGTTTTTTTGTTTTTGTGGTTTCTTTTGTTGTTGTTTTGTTTTGTTTTTTTGAGACAGAGTTTCTCTGTGGAGCCTTGGCTGTCCTGGACTCTCTTCGTAGACCAGGCTGGCCTCGAACTCACAGCAATCCTCCTGCCTCTGCCTCCTGAGTGCTGGGATGAAAAGCGTGTACCACAACGCTCGGCTGAGTGCTTTGTACACAAGCATGAGGACCTGAGCGCCATGGCCATAGCTCATGTGAAAACCTCAGCATGTGTCCTGGCCTTGTAACCCAGCGCTGGGGAGGCAGAGACAGGAGAACCCTGACCAGCTGGCCTAGCCCAGTGAAGTCACCTGAGGTTGACTTCTGCCCTACACACACACACCTGCACACAAGTGTGCTCACCCATGTGAACACATATAAACACACATGCACTCAAAGAAAGCCTGGCTCAAGGCTCTGGCAGGACCAGAAGAGCCATGTGCCAGCATCCTCTTGGGATTGGAAGAAGCTGCAACATCTTCCAGGAGAGGTGGCCAGAGTGTTTGACAGCAGTGCTCTGGATCCAGGCTGTCCAAATACATTTGTCTTGTCCCCTCACATGCCGCCTGCCCAGAGACAAGACTAACCCTTCCTGACAGAATCAGTTCAGCCTTGCCCTCTGAGCAGAGCCCAAGGTGGACAGAGTCTGGCTGGGGCCAGCTTGGTGCTCTGCCCCTGATGGCTGGGGGTAGTGACATGGTTTGATAGGGCAGATGATCAGGGCTCAGTCAGGGGACTGAGCAGGAACTAGGAGAAGCTGGTATGGGTCTCTGCCTCTACAGCTCTTCCAGACTCTAGACAACAGTTGGAAGACCAGGGAGACAGACTCCCCTTAAGTGTACAATGTGTGTGTGTGTGTGTGCACACACGCACCTGTGTGTTTATATGTATGTATATTAACACTGGAACAAATCCATCTACTCCGCTGCAGATGTTATCAAGTTTAGCACAATCAATTGTGTTCAGAACATGATAATTAGTGACTATACTGGTGCCCTATGTATTTGATGCCCTATATACTTAGCCATTAATTCTGAGAACACGCCTACTTATGTTAAAACTATTCCAGTAAGATGGCTCAGCAGGTAAAGATGCTTGCTGCCAAGCCTGATGGCCTGAGTTCAATCCCTGGGATCCACATGTCAAAAAGAGAGAAGTGGGTTGTCACCTGACCTCTGTGACAAAAGTTAAGGAGCTGGGCTGCAGGAGGTGAAGCAGCTGTGTGTGTGTGTGTGTGGCAGGTAAAGCAGCTGTGTGTGTGTGTGGCAGGTGAGGCAGCTGGGTGTGTGTGTGTGTGTGTGTGTTAAAGCATCTGTGTGTGTATGGATGGTGGGTGAAGCAGATGTGTGTGTGTGTGTGTGTGTGTGTGTGTGTGTGGCAGGTGAGGCAGCTGTGTGTGCATGTGTGTGTGTATGTATGTGTGGCAGGTGAAGCAGGTGTGTGTGTGTGTGGCAGGTGAAGCAGGTGTGTGTGTGTGTGGCAGGTGAAGCAGCTGGCTGGGTGGGTGTGTCAGCAAACTGCTCTTTCTGTCGTGGAGCACAGAGGCCCAGGTGCTGGCTGCAGAGGCCAGGGTTCACAGAGACCAGGCCTGTATAGCTGCTGTGATCCCATCAGTCCTGTTGCCAGGGTAAAACTGATGCTGGTTAAGGTTTCCTGCAACAAGCCCCAACTGGTGACTGCCACGTAGGGTTTGCTATCTAAGTCCATGCACTTTTTTTTTTCCTAATAGAATCTCAAAAAGCACAGGCTAGTGTAGAAATAATTCTGTAGCCAAGCATGACCCTGAATTCTGGATCCTCCTGTCTTCTGCTCCCACCTCCCAAGTGCTGAGATCACAGGTGTGCACCACCACTTTCTACTACACAGGTAAAGGGGCCTGTTGTGAAAGCCTTGTGACCTGAGTGTGATTCCTAAACCCACTTGGTGGAAGGAGAGAGCCGACTCCACCACATACATGCTAGGCACATAACTCTCCTCCTCCTCCTTGCACCCCCACCCCCACGAGTAAATAAATGAGAGTTGTGAGTTATTTTAGAAGCCAGGTGCGGTGGTCCATGCGTGAAATCTCAGTGCTGTGAGGGAGAGACAGGAGGACCCCGTGGAGCTGCTGGTTAGATAGCAGAGCTACTTGATGAGTTCCAGGCCTATGAGAGACCCTGTCTCAAAGAAAAGCAGATGACACTTGACAAATGACAACTGGGGTTGTCCTCTGGTGTGTGTGCGCACGCACGCACACATGCATGTGCATGCGCACACACACACACACTCACATGCTTGCATATGTACAGAAAAGCCTATAATGGCTTCACATAGAACTGGGGCCAAATATTACATGTGCTACCTAACAGCTGTGTGACTTTGGGGAGGATGTGCACCCTTCTGAGCATCAGTTTGCACATCTGTAAATCTATATATCTGGAGAGGTGGTTTTGGGATTCTACAGACAGCAACAATCAACTCTGGTGACATGGCCCATGTCCCTAAAGCTGCGGAGATGCCACTGCCCTCATAATCCCTTCAAGCCGGTTATGATTTTGAATAGAGGGCTGAGATTTAAGT